>NW_020438904.1:566141-648682 GCF_000699045.2 Agrilus planipennis | reverse complement strand
CTACTACTCCTTCCATCCTCACTTATCTGACTTCCTAGGTATCTAAAATCAGCCAATTCTTCTAATTTTTCGTCTCCTATCTTTATATTCGCTCTTTCGCTACTTTTTCTTCCCTTGCATACCAGTATTTTAGTTTTACTTTTATTTATTTTCATACAGTACTGATCTGTCAGTACCGCTTCCATTTTATTTAAAGCTGTCTTTAAGTCCTCCTTACTAGATGCTAATACTGCTATATCATCTGCAAATCTATGCATACTAATCTTTTGCCCTTGCACATCTATCCCTGCAGTTGTACTGTCTTTAATGATGTTGATCGCGTCTCTTCTATGTATAGAATAAGAAGTAGCGGTGACAGTGTGCATCCATGTCTGACTCCCTTCCTAATATTTACTTCTCTACGTTGCAGCCCCATCTCTATAACTGCCTGTTGCTCTTTATACAAACTAAGTATCACTCTTCTATCATTGTAACTCATCCCCTACATTCTTAAGTATATTTAACATCTTGTCCAATTCAACATTGTCAAAAGCTTTTTCTAAATCTACAAATTCTGTGTACACGCTTTTTCCTTTTTCTATCGTTTTCTCTATTGTTACCCTTAAGCTAGAATGGCCTCCCGCATTCCTCTATTTCTTCTAAACCAAAATTGATCTTCCCCTAATAGTTCTTCCGCCTTTTTTTTCCAACCTCCTGTGTACAATTCTAGTTAAGATTTTTGACGTCTTTCTTAGGAAAGTATTACTTTAAATATTAGTACTTTTTTACAATTATAGGGTTCTTTTTAGGGTTCTGGAACCTTTATCGAAAGAACTAGAACAATGACCCGTCTATCTCTTTGTGTGTTACAGCATTTTTTCGTGGAAGATATCGAAAGTAATAGAGAATTATTCAATTTCATTTTGATAAAAATTTAGTCCTTTTCTTTCAAATGGTTGGATTCACTTCCTTTGGGCTTTTCTCTACCAACAACCATTATTTTTTTTTTAACTGAATTCATAATAATCCTTTAGCGAAACATACAGATAGTTATCGACAATACACTGCTAGGTACTTGTTTAAACTCAAGCATTTTTTTAATTCTATTTTACAGGACTTTCCATGTTGATACCAGATTACCTATTCCAGGTATATTAATTAACCAACCATGTGGATGGTACTCTATTTAATCATTCATATTCCACATCCTTTCTTCTTGGGTGCCGTTATCCTTAATGAAATCACTCCCCGTTCTAATCCTTTATCAGCTTATCTATTCCAGAAGGTTTTATTATTGAGATGCCCCCATTTCTTACTAAAGGATTAATCAAAGATACTTAGACATTCATATTCTACATTCTTCCTTCTTAGGTGTCATTATCCTTAAAGTTTTCGACCAACGAAACCACCTCCCATTTTGACCCTTTAGCTTAGGTACCTATTGTAGAGTCTGAAATGTCAATTTTTTTTATTCAGTAGGTACATCAATTAAACAACCCATACGGACGATACTGAGACGTTTACATTCCGTATCCTTCCCTCTTTGGCTACCATTATCCCTAAAACTTTCGACCAATCAAATCATCACACATTTACAAAAAGGGATCAAGATGCGTGATGGTGCGTGTTTCTACTATTGTCATGGGCACCTGAGTTGGTACGGTAGGTATTTTGTTCGTGTTATTATTCAGCGGAATTAGTTCGAGACCTAAAAAAAAGTCTTTAACAAATGATGAGCGTTTTTTCATTTTTCTTTTTTTTTTTCGGTCGTCCGTATCTTCTCAGATAGAGAAAACAAAAGAAAAATAATATACAGAGAGAGAGATGGACGCTTTTGCCTTCTTATTAAACAAAACCCCATTAGAACCAGAACGGCTCCAAGGCAATCGATGGTACGACGATTTGGTACGGACGCTTGTCGCGGAAAATAGCGATTTCACGGTGCAGGGAGAGTGTGTACAAATATGGACGGCGTGGTGACGCGAGCGAGAGCGAGATACAGAGAGAACATCGCGAATTTAAATGAAGAAATTCAGTTGCAAAACAAAATTGGCTATTTTGCAGTAAGCTATTATACGACAGTGTTTTTTCTTTGCGGGAGATGGGCGCCCCAGGACTCCCGTTTCATAAATGACAATATCTAATACTGGTTGGACACGCACCACCACTCTTTCCTCTCCTGACATCTACTCCCCCTGATTCCTGCTTCTGCTTCCATTTATTTCGAATACAGGATAGTGCAGGACAGCAATGGGAGCGAAAATCTACGTGGATGAATTATATACCGTTGGAGGCCATTTTTGATGGTCCAGAAGTCCATCGAAACGCTCCTTGGGTTCCGAAGGTGCCCGGAGGGCAGGTACCGTTCCAAAAATAATATTAATAGGTAATAAGAAAAAACGCGAAAGAGAAACGGTCTCCGACTTTTGCGCTATCTCATCCTTCACCTATTAATCATCCTTCACATCAAGACGGCCACGGCAGATTAACAGCAACAACACTAAAACGCGCTCCGTATACATATATACCTGTTGTTGTACGTATTATAGTTAAGTAATATTTCGTGGTCACAGTTGGCCGTTGCGGACAAGGGAACAACCGGTGGCGACCGCCACCGCCTACTCTTATTCTTCTTCTTCTTCTGGGAAACTCCTCGTAGCCACCGCCGCCTACCACCACTATAATTATTGCTATATAAAAGTACATTTTTATATTTCAACGGGTCGTTGTTTGCTTGTTTCGAGCTTCTTTTGTTTGTTCTTGCGGTCGCATCAGGACCCGTCATGATTCGTTCAAAGTCTTTAGACAAATAACCAACGACGTAAATTAGTCCACTAATTTTCTCATGTAAGCGCCTCCGTTAGAAACAAAAATTTAACAAACGAACGCTTCTTCTCCTTTTCTTTTGTTATATCTTTTGCTGTTTGAGTTAATTTTTGTTTTTAATAGATTCTGCAGCAAAACAAATGATCCGGTGGCCAGCTATTAGAACAGAACATTAACAACTGAAACTTCCTTTTTTGTTTATCTTCACTTGTTCTTAAAGTTTGTACTTCATGTGTCAATTTTTATTGTAAACAGACCCTGTAGATAAATAAACGTATGCAACTATCCATTGGTTAACCAAACTATACTTTATGAATATTCATCAGGAGATAAAAATATACTTGTATTTATACACTGGCAATTATGTTATTATTCGATTCGTGTTTAGTTTTAAACAGAGCAAGTGGATTTAATTAAGGCCTGCGCAACGAATAATTTGTGTTATTTTCGCAAAATGAAAACTGTTGAAACGTTCATGTTTATTTTTAATCTACGCCTAGTAATACCTATATAATACCTACTATTCCTACCCCTCGTACATATAGCTGTATTATATTTGTATTTTTTGTTGCTGTCCCTGGAACCATCACTACCGTTTATTTCAACTGTTTAGACAAATATATACAAGCGCATGTACATGTACATAGACATGCAAATATGTATTCGTGCGGACGTGTGTTTTGCACAGGAATTCGGACGTACCCGGAACCGCGCTATCCCGGCGGAGTCGGGTCAGCTTAATACTTCGAAAGCCCCGGATTAGTCGGCTGTCGGCGGATTAATGAGAGGTTTCATCGCATGCACGAAATCTAGATCCCGTATTCAAACCATCGAATTTATGAATTATTTCAAAGGGTCAGGAGGGAGCGCGATTCATAATATATAAACAAAAAAATTATTTCACTGTTCTAAAATTCGTATCTATTTGAATATTTATTTCTATATTGACTGAAATTTGGAATAGTATCTATGGTTGTTCGGAAAGTCATTTCGTTTTTTGTTGTGGAAATGAAAGACAGTTTTGGTATAATAAAGAAATACTTTATTAAATTATATATTGACCGTTCTGGTCCAACACCTATTGCCATCTTTCTGGTAGTAGCATAATTCCACGCTCATAAAATTTTTGGTCTTTGCTGGCAAAAAACTGATCGAGGAGGTTTTTGACCTCCTCATTTGAGGTGAAGGTTTTACCGTCTAAAAAATTTTGGAGTGACCGGAACAAATAATAATCCGATGGTGCCAGGTCTGGAGAATATGGTGGGTGTAGCATTGTATCCCATTCAAGCTGTAAAAGCTTTTGGCGAGTGACCAAACTTGTGTGAGGTCTCGCGTTGTCTTGGTGAAACACTACACCTTTCCTGTTGATTAGTTCTGACCTTTTCTGTTGAAGTGCATCATTCAGTTTGTCCAGCTGATGACAGTAGACTTCCGAATTAATCGTTGTGTTATCCGGTAAAAGCTCAAAAAAAACGATTCCTTTAAAATCCCACCAAACAGACAGCATCACCTTTTTTTGGTGAATATCGGCTTTGGAAATGGTTTGAGCCGGTTCATCTTTTTTGCTCCATGACCTCTTGCGTTTGACGTTGTTGTATACAACCCATTTTTCGTCCCCAGTGATGATGCGCTTCAAAAACGGATCATTTTCGTGACGTTTGAGAAGCGAATCGCAGACGTCAATGCGGCGACACAGATTTCTCTCTGTGAGAACATGGGGAACCCATACATCGAGCTTCGAGGATAATCCCAGGCCTTTCAAGTGGTCATAAACTGTTGAATTTGATAAATTTAACCTCAATCCGATCTCACGTGTTGTTATTCGCCGGTTCACATCAACTAATGCCTTTATCGCGTCTTTATCAGCTTCAACCGGCCTTCCCGAACGTGGTGCATCTTCGACATCAAAATTGCCGGATCGAAATTTAGCGAACCAGTTCTGGCACTGGCGTACTGTCAACACACCTTCTCCATACACATCAGTCAATTTCTTTCTGGCTTGAACAGCATTTTTACCCTTTCTGTAGTAAAACAGTAAGATATGTCGAAAATGCTGCTTATCGCTCTCCATATTTAAAAGGGCACCAACCAAAAACTACTGCGTAGAATTAATTGGAATTTTTCACACACAAGCCTTGCTATATGAGCTCTCAAAGCATATAAAAATTATACGGCTTAAATGTGAAGTTGGGTGCAAAAGAATACAATTAAATCCTCTGTCGGGAAAAAACGAAATGACTTTCCGAACAACCCAATATTTAGAAATTTGTATAGGAAGGATTAGAATTAATTTTATGACTAAAATAATGTTAGATAATGTTTGAGGGTATTGGTTCATCTGTTAAACAACTTTTCTGCGATAAAAATTGTATGTAGGGTAGTTTATAAAGAAGGGACCATAGGGTAACAGAAGGTACCTATTGTTAGTGTGTAAAATTATTATATTTGTACGTAATCATTCATCATCATCATGGGTCAGTTACATCTTTTTCCTAACCAGGCTAATCTTCGCATTTACTTAAAACTAAAATATCCGCAGCCTTAACTATTTCTGAATAGTAATTTAATCTAGTCACATTTACAAGACGGGGAAAGTCATGGAGGATTATAAAGGGAACGTGGTAGCAACCATACCTAAAAAGAGAGGCGCGAGTAGGTGCGAGACATCAAAGAAAATTAGCTTAACTACTCATGCGTCAAAAATTTTAACCAGAATTGTACAGAGGAGGATGGAGAAAGGGCGGAAGAACTATTAGGGAAAGATCAATTTGGGTTTGAAGAAATTGAGGAACGTAGGAGGCCATTCTAGCTTTACGGGTAACAATAAAGAAAACGATAGAATAAGGAAAGAGCGCGTACATAGGATTTGTAAATTTAGAAAATGCTTTTGACAATGTTGAATGGGACAAGATGCTGAATACACTTAAGAATGTAATTGATGAGTTACAGAGATAGAAGAGTGATACTTAGTTTGTATAAAGAGCAACAGGCAGTTATAGAGCTGGAGCTGCAACGTCGAGAAGTAAATACTAGGAAGGGAGTCAGACAGGGATGCACACTGTCACCGCTATTTTTTAATTTATACATAGAAGACGCGATCGACATCATTAAAGACAGTACAACTGTAGGGATAAATACACAGGGGCAGAAGATTAGTATGCTTATATAGCTTCTTTTAATTTTTCATCTCCTCCTTGGAAAGAAGTGGCTGATTTTAGGTATCTAGGAAGTTAGGTAAGTCAGGACTGAAGGAGCTGTAGGGATATAAAGCAGAGGATAGCGCAGGGTCGGGTCGACTTCAATATAAAGAAGCCACTTTTACGCACTCGAACGAATAATTTAGAAAATCGAAAAAAATTGTTAAAATTGTATGTTTGGAAATTGGTAGGACACCTTCTCAGACATGAAGGTCTAGTCAGAGACATATTAGAAGCAGAAACAGTAGTTAAGAGGAGTAGATGTAGACCTAGATTAGATTACTGTTTGCTAATAGTTAAGGATGTGGGATGTTCTGGTATTAGGGAAATGCGAAGATTAGCTGAGGATTGAAAAGAGTGGAGGTGCGTGTCCAATAGGGTTGCCAGGTGTCTCGATTTGCGCGGGATGACCCGATTTTAAGGGTCTGAGGACGCGTCCCGATTTGCACCTGATCGGGACGCTAGATGTCCCGATAAATCAATAAATTTATTAAAAACCCATTATTATTAGAATAATGAAAAATTACGCATTACCTATTTTTAAATTTCTACTAGTCCAACAAATCTGATTATGTAGGATTAAATTCTGACATAGGCCTACTTGTAATGTTAGTTGCGAAACGCTATAAATAAAAGTTTTATTTAAAAAACGTTGTTTTTTTGTTTGTCCCGATCTACAACCCTAAATCCCGATTTGTTTTACCTTCTGCCCCGATTTAAAACAAATCGGACCTGGCAACACTAGTGTCCAACCAGTCTTAGGACTGACGACCTTATGATGATGATGAATCTAATCTAGGTCTACCTCTACCCCTCCTAACTCCTGTTTCTGCCTCTAATATGTCTCTGACTAGACCTTCATGTCTGAGAAGGCGTCCTACCAACCTATCTCTCCTACTTCTTATTGACTTCTAATACCTCATCGTTTCTAACCTTCTCTATATCCACGGTATCCTCATTATCTGCCATTAATTCCACATTTAACAATCTTTTTCGATATATTACTGAATTAATTTTTCTCATTAATTTGAATAAACTGAATTAACGCTAAAAAAATTAATAAAGATCTAATCTTTTTCGAATTTTCACTCCAGCCTACTTATGTTATCCGTAAAGTTGTCCCGTCTTCAATAATGCCTATCGCGTCTTCGATATACCAATAGATTGAGATGCAGCGGTGATTTCTCTATACATTTGGCCTTTAAGTCTTTATAAGAAATCGAGTAGCGCGTACCCACCTTCAATAACAATGAAAACAAAACAAACATGAGAATCGTTATCAGCTGGAAGCAGAGAAAGAGAAAAGCGGTTCCTGTGTGGGCATCCCCGGTTGCGGAAATACAATAAAAATACACACATATATATCCGAGAGAGCTTGTCCAACAAATTTTAATTGAATTGTTGTCAATCGATGTGCGTAGCTGTGGCTTGCTGATTTAGACGCCCACACCCTTGACCATAAAAATTGAAAGTAGACATTGTTGTTTCGCATTATGCGACGAAAACAATGTACTATCGACTACGTGCACTCGCGTCTAACACGAGAAAGCGCATTTGTTTATTCCCGCGCTAACCGATTTCCACGCGTAATTTTATCAGTTAGCGTTGTGTGGCGTTAAAAACCAAAGAAAAAACAAAGTGACGTATTATTTCACTGGTACAATAAAACATTGCATTGTTTATAATTATTATTATTATTATTAATGCCCCCGTGGTACCTACACGCCTGCCGAGATACCTACAATCGAAGATGTTGAATTTAATTGAGTATTGTGTCAAAAACGTACCATAATATACGAGGGCGGTTCGATAAGTACCCGTGTTTGAAGGCAGAGGATGTTCCTGAGGGAAATTGGTGTTGTCATCGTGTGCTGCCATCTATCAAACCACGCCAAAACGAATTTCAGACTGATTGATAGGTTAGTTCGGATTTGGCAGCCATTCGACTGAGACGTGTTTCGTTATTTTCGCTAAGATGGAAAAAGAATACTATCGTTCGGTAACTCGCTTTTTGTTTTCGGATGGGAAAAAATGCAAGGAGATGAAAACAAAGTTAGATACTGTTTATGGAGACATTTCGCCACCTAAGACTACAGTTAGACATTGCTTCAACTAATTTAAACGTGGGCAAAGATCCGTTTTTGATAGGAGCGACCAGGAAGCCTGGCAAACGTTGTTACCGAGGAAATCATTTTACGGATTTTTTTAGGAAAAGAAAGAACGATCACTGGACAATACTACAGTGAAATATTGGACGGCTTCGACAAAAAATTGAAGAAGACACGGACGCATTTGACGAATAAGAAGGTGCGTTTTCAACACGATAACGCACCGGCACATTCATCAGGAGTTGTTGCCGCCAAAATGCATGAATTTGCTGCCGCACACCCCGTACTCACTCGATTTGACTCCCTGCGACCTCATCTTGTTCCCTACCATGAAAAAAATGACTAGCGAGAAAGAAATTTAGCTCAAACGAGGAAGTCATCGCCGAGACAGGGGGGATTTTGGAGAGTTCGTCAAATCTTATTTTTTAGAGGGGTAAAAAAATGGCAGGGTCGTTGGGAGAAGTGTATCTTCCTAAAAGGGGACTATGTTGAAAAATAAAAAAAAAAATTAAAAAAAAAGGTCTCTTCATTTCTAATACGGGTACATATTGAACCGCTCTCGTATGTGTGCTACACAAGTTATTACCCTTGAGGAAGGCTCCTTTTGAGGGCGAAACGTATTGGAAAATCGCAAATAAAAATTAGCTTTCGATTTGAACTAATTCAGAGTTTTGTTTTGTTTCAATTATTATTGTAGGGATTGAATGTCTTGCCTAAGAACACAAATTATAATTCCAAATGGTTCTTGTTTCTGTTAAAATTATAGTAATTATCCATGGCTGAAGCTACCGTCGCGTTTTTGATGATATTAAGGATCAAAATCAACCTGGATTATTAATGGATAATGGATTATTTAGAACCCAGCCCATTTAATTCGCCTAGTACTTTAATTAGCGGTTTCTGCAAAGGGGGCTGTCACTTTTTCCAGACTCAAAACTTGTTCGACAGTCATTAACGAAATTAACGTAATTTTTGACAACTGTTATACCTATGATTATATTAAACACATAATATGTGATTTATATTGTCGAGAGAGGTAGTTACGGTGGTTTTCCCGTGTTGGAAAACTTGGCAGGTTTTGCCCCTTCGGCGTCTGCTGACGTCACAAAAATCAATTTTCAACGCAGGCCGATTCGACCAATCGACAGGGCATGCAGGGAAAGAAGAAAGACACGATGGAGGAGAGGACACCCTTTTCCCAATTTTTCCAGGCCTCGGGGTGCTAACTTACTCACTTATTCCCGTTTGAACTACGCGAAAACAAAAAAGTACTGTCGTCCTCCATTATTATTGTCCTACGTTCGTTTTTTTTTTTCGAAAAAGTTGAATAAACATTCAAACAAACAAAACACGACCAAAAACAAAAGATAATACTTGACGTATTTTAATACAAAGGTCTTTCTTTAGGTACGTACGTAAGTAATTATTATTGCGTTACGTTTAGGTAATAATAAGTATTATGAGATCAGATTTATAAATACAATTACGAGATCTAACGTAACCTGTCATCTAAAAATAAGCAGGGATGATTATTTCCGTACCACAACAACATTACGTAAAAAAATCAAATTTCATCATTTAAATATCCCAACAAAGTCGCGTAATATGCTCCTTGAATTAAAATTAGAATTTAGTTGCAAACAAAAATAACTTTTACATAATAGTGTTTTGTTGTATTTTTGTTTTTTTTTTTGCCGTAACGACTTGCAGTGAGTAGGAGTCGTGCGGGGTTGTTGTGGCACTGAGACGAGAAAAAAGAAAAAAGAAGAACGTCTGTACAAGCTGGCGGAAAAGATCGCAGTAGGTTACGACGACTTCTGGTCAGCGGGATACGCGGTACAATCGACATGGAACAGATGCACGGGCATCAGTCACAGCAATGTTTGATCGATGTCTATCGATCAAAAGGGGTTGTCCTGTCAAACTTCGATCACCTGTCCGTGATAAGGCTAAGTGTGATTAAAAGTCGCCATTAGGGATACTTTGGTTGACATCAGTCATCTCGAGGACTGTTTTTCTTCTTCTTACTCGCGATGAACAAATGAATGAACACATTGTTCGATTCTATTGATTAAGTCGTGGATTTGACGTTCTTTTTTTTTTTATAGTCTTCTAAACAATCGCCTATCAATTTCTCAGTTTTTTGTTTCCTCTCATTTTTAGATCTTTTGTCATTCTTCATGTTTATATATAAGATAAATCGTCCACTGTTAGGGTTTCGCAGCCAGTGGTTTACAGAATTAGTGAAGAAAATCCCTTTTGTGTATTGCCACTTTCTTTTTTTTTTTTATTTTCGTCTTAGGAGCCGTTCAGGTATTACGAAACGCAGTTAGGGGAGGCATTAGGGGAGGTGGTGTTGGAAAATGTTATTGTGCGTTACATGGAGTGACAGGGGGAGGGTCAAGCACCATGTTATGTGTTGAATAAAAGAAGTTAATGATAATTTTCCAGTATTTTGGGCAATATGATGGCTGGGCTAGCCTTTTTAAGATGATACATGTATCTAACGTTGTAAGGGGGTGGCTATTAAGTTACGTACCTATATATCTGTTACTTTCACGACCCTTTAGCCCTATCGACTAAATGCATGAGAGGGCGGATACAGGTACGGCTTAAGTTAAGCCGGATTGAAAATCCCAACTTTTGTGGCGGTATAAGTGTGTAGGCACCACCTAGGTGTGGGTGAACAATTTAACCCCGTAACTGATATCGTACGCACCCTGAATTTTAACTCATACTTTACACTTTTAGTATTCAAAGGCACTATTGGGTAGGTATTTTACATCCCCTCTGCGTTTTTAGAAATGCAATTTTATTTACGAAAAGGGTAATTTAAATTTATTTCGCCAGTACCTACATTTAGTGTGGTGCGATCTTGATCCTTAATCCTTATCGTACTTGATGGTCATTTTTAATGATGATTTTAGGATAACTTGTTGTGATAGTAAATCTATTTTTTAAACATCATCTACCCTTCAAGTTAAATCTGATTAAAAAAAATTGTCATCTGACATGAACATATGACAGTTTTTTTTCCAATTAATTTGTAAATTGTTGCGGCCGGTTTCGTAATTTCCTAATCATTAAAAAAAAAAATAAGATTTTCTAGGAAGATTTTGATGGTATAGGCCTGTGGCAGGCAATTAAGAATAAAATTGATGGGATGCAAATATAATAATTGAACGTGTGTATAGCGGTAGGCATTTGTTTTGTTTCTTTCGTCTCTCTTCCTTTTCATTTTATAGTTGGCTTTCTTTATCATTTCGCAGGCAATTAAACACGATGAAGTGATTAGTGCTAGTCCGTGCACTAATTAAACGTTAATTAAGACGTTTTAATAGGTAAATAAATAATTATTGTAATAACAGATTGGTGAAACAACGTAAACGCTTCACACACATTAGGCTTTTGTGGAATCTTTTTTTTTTTCTAATTATTTTCGTTCAGGTAATGCAATATCGTTGAACTGTCAAAAGCATGTCTTAATGGAAAATTTTGGAATATAAAGTTTCACGGAAAAGGCGGCACAAGGCCATCGCAAAAGGTCGTGAAAATTACAAGAATACATTTTTCGTAAATTGAAAACAAAACTAATAACAACTGAAATATATTCGTTGTTCATATATTATCAAGAGTTTTAATGTTTTTCTTATTGTTTAATTTTGTTTTAGACGATTCTCAAGTTTTTTGAAACGTCAATTTGAATAAAAACAAATATATACCACTTATTGCATCAAAACAAACAAAAATAATCAGGACAAATGAATAACAAAAACAAAAGTTCTGTTGTGTGTTGATCTTCTTATTGTAAATTTCATTGAAGTCGGAGATTAAGGTAATTCTTTCTATATGTTGAGTACATATTGTATATAAAGCATTTTCATTGTCATCCATAATTTGACGAGCAAAAGCCCACCATGGACGTAATAATTTTCGAGAAAACTAGAATGTGGGTGCCAAGCCGCCAACTGGCTACTTGCTAATACCTATCCAGCTTCGAAAATAACGATCTTGCAAGGAACCCCGAGGGTTCGGCCACGGAAACATAATTGGCCGACATTTTTTTATAAAATATATATACGTAGATACATATAGATATACAACACGTCCGCGGTAAAATATGTTCGAAATTCGTTAGTCAGAGCCTGCTAAAATTATTATTGTCCTGTCACATGAGATAACATCGATTCTGATTTACGTTGGCAATGCAGTTTCGAACACTAGTAAATTGTAACGAGGACACGGACATGCCTATGTTATAGTATGGTACCATGAAATTTAAAAAATTAAACAAACGAGATAACGCGATGATTAGAAAGCTTCTACAACGCGTATATTAGGGATGCAATCTTGCAGAACATACTTTTTTTACTACCCCATCGGTATACGCCGTACGGTTAACAGATTCACTTGTTTGGCATTACACACACACCAAACATTTTCGTTAGGAGATCTTCTTTTGTCATCCAAACGTGTGTTTATTTTTTGTTATTTTGAAAACAAGCGTTGACGTGTGTCGTGTGCGGCTGTGTTTTGTTTTTGTTTTTGTTTTGCTGTGTATAAAACATTTGAGAATCGTGAAAGTATCTATTTCTTTTGTGATAACATTAAAGATTGTTGAATTCATTTTCTGCGAATAGTAAACGTTCCAGACATATTATATAACAAATTTCTTCGAGAATTAATTAATTCAACTAATGTAAAATGCTTTTACACATACAGCTAATGTTTTCGCGCCACCGGTGATCATACTCATGCCTGTTATCTAACCAACGATAACAACTTCTTATGGTGTTCTAGCCCTATCTAAACACAATGTAATGTCAAAATGGTTGAGAACCGTTCCAAATCGTGTTTTAGATTATGACCAGATATACATGGTAACGTCAATTGTTCCTTTTTTATTGCATTGGCTCTGTTAAACTAAAACTACCAGATTGATCTGTATATCGATCGATTTATCGACCAACTTATTGATTGGTTTCTACCTATCTATTTAATAAAGCAATTGCAATCAGGTTTTTACGCTTGATATCATCGACGACCACATGATACTAATTTTTTCCATCCTTCGGGAACAGTATTTTTTTCTGGATAAAAGGTACTCTATATCCTTTTATGTAGCCCTGACAATGTGTGTACAAAATTCATAGGTAGGTACCCAGTGAACCTTCCCAATTAAGCATTAAAAAATAAACTTTTTTGTTTAATTCGAAGAATCACACACCTAAACTTGGGTTTAAAGTTAAAAGGGCGGTATTTCTCTATTATCTGAAGTTTTTATCGTTTTGTTTCGACCCTTATTTTACAAATTGACTTCTTTCTTTCGGCCAACGGCTATACAAAAGGGGTTGACAAGCTACCGAAATAATAAATGGTTTTCGCAGCGACACTAAGTCGGGTCGCGTGTTTCAGCCCTTTTAAAAATTGTCTTTGACACTGCTTTTTGTTCTGGGAACAAATTTATATCTTGCAGATACATTATAGATGGAATCATAACTGACCAGCGCGAAGGTAACAAAATTTTAAATTTCTACATAGATACAAACAAAAAAACAAAATTGTGAACGTTTGATAGCAACAATTGTTTAAACTCTAGGGGTTAATTTGGAATAAGTTTTATTACAGTTATAAGCCTATTGAGCTTTTCCTGAACAAAATTTATAAAGAGATATAAAATTGTAAACATTTCGAACAAATGAAAATCATATGTTAGACAAGAAAACAATAGAATCTTGACGATGATTGTTTCTTGTATACTTTTGTTTCGGTAACTTTCAACTTTTTTGAAACAGTTTAGTGTTTTGTTTGAATAAATGAAAAAAATAAAAGTTATGTTGACATTCTCTTGTTTTTTTGTTAGGTATAATAATGCACGTCGCCTAATAAGTATGATTACTGTTCTACGATACATCGATATTTTTTAGAGACAATTTTTACAATGAAGTTCATGGATTCGAATCTCATCATCTGATGACAGTTTATAGGCATAATTAATTTATATACGTATTTAACAGATTTTTCTGTGTTTTAATATCGAAAGAGTAGAATTAAGTCGTAAACATTCTAAGCAAGATGTTAATGTCAATTTTGAGAAAGCTCCCGCCTAGTAGGTACTTGTAATAATGATAATAAATGTTACATTAATTATGTCAGGTATTTATGAATGTTTAGTTACTGAACAAATCGAGTTGAAATTACATAGGTATCGTTACTTTTCTTATTTAGCAATACCTAATCAAGTCTATCTTTCTCGCATAGATTATACCAAAAATGTCATTTATATGGACTTACACATATATGCAGAGGATAATTTATAGCAATTTGTCTTTATTTGCAATACAAACAACACAAAATTTAATAACCGCTTTGAATTTCAGTTCTTACAATTATCGTCCTAATTGACACGATAATAATTAATGGACAAACAAATTTGCATATAAATGTACTCTAGTATAGGTAAGTATGTATAAATTATTTGTTTTATCTTTTACGTTGGTAGATATTCAACATTAACCTATTTGGACGAGAAATAATACCACTTTTCAATTGTTTTTGCGTAACGCTACGAATATCAATTGGATCAGAGGGTTACAAGTCTACGAGCCGCCACTGTTGTTAATTACGAAGTTAATCAACAAACTCTAAAAATATTTCAAACGTTTCACTCTCTTTTGACTGGTTCACGCCGCTAGATGCGCTTGGTTTATGCCGAGTCTAATTACAGGGTGAAAAATTGTCGCATATTTGTTTGCCATCATCTCGGCCCAAGAGGGTCTTTTTTGACGACGGTAGACGTCCCCTCATGCCCCCCTTTTACATACATCCACGCGACGAAAAGACGCTGTCCATCTCGATGACGAATTCCTTGTTTATGTCGGAAGTTGTTAAACCAAACGCGAATTCCTGTCAAACAACACGTCGCGGATGGAATTTACATGTGTCTGAAGAAGCAAGTTAATTTGTTTCGGAAGACGTACAGTGACAGTCGAAAAAGATTTAATTTCAACCCGTAACAGAAACAAGTTTTTTAACTTTTCGAAGAACAAATGAAAATTGTATCTAATAAGAGAAACAAAACTTCTTCTTTTCTTTGCTTCCAGTTTAATTTTGTTTCAAAACAATTTGAACTTGAAGAAAACAAAAGAAGAGTAAAAACAAAAAGGACGATCGTCATATTTTCTTTTGGATGAAATTTTGTTTCGTTGGACAGTTTGACAAACTTTTTGGTTGTAACCGTACGTTTTCGGGTGAGGAAGGATTTTATATGTGTACACATGGACGAAGGCACATGTGGTCGACAGAATGTACGTGGAGTACACGCTTCAGCGAAAGAGCCAAGTGTGAAGCAGCAGGTATTTGTAAACTCACTCTTTCAATTTTGACACATTTATGCTTATAGGCAATCAACAACTCTGTCCGCTTTTTTTTTCGCCCGTATCCGATTGCAAAGCTGAACGGAATTCTAAACTAACAACTTTTTTATGATCCGAAGAAAAACAGTCGAACATTGCTTCACTTGTTTCTGTAGGTACCTATCTGCTAATTATTTATTAGCATTTATTATTAATTAATTCGTGCATAAATAATATCGATGCGTGTGTGTGAGAGAGAAAAAGAGACACATGGGACTAGGCCCCTGGGCATACGGTATTGGTCTGAGGCCCCATGCCGTCTTGTCTTGTCCCTTACCGTTCTTGGTATATTAAAATAGTGTAACATACCTTTTGTCGGCACCCTTGGTGCAGCAGGTATTCCACCGGTCGCGTCCCGTGGAGATGTTGATAGATTGATTTGTTTTCCATTTTATTGCGGAGCACGGAGAGAAAGAACGAGGTTTAGCTGACCGAAAACCTGCCCCCGACATATTCCCATGCAACACTTTACTACAAAATCATCCAACACGTTATAAATAAGCAAGTTACTCATCTCGTTTAAAATGTAGCTTTAAAGTTTCATATCTTTTGTTTCTAATAACAATCGAGTATGTTCGATTGTTTTTTTTTGTTGCTTATGTCTTCGTAATTCAACTATTTCTTAATTCGACATTTATTTCACATCATTCTCTGGATTCCTAAAAAGCTGCTTCAGTTCAATACCATATGTTCAATATGTAAAAACAATAATTCTCATCTCAATCTTATTTTGCTACTTCACATCGACAGTCTTGAGATCGATGTGATTTGTTCCTATAAGCTATGTTCAATTGTTTCTTTCTTGTTGTCCCATATTTCAATTTTTTTTTTCATTAACGGTGTCGTCGCCTGTGTTTTAAGATACACATTGACCAAGTTAATTTTCTGGATCAGTTATTAGCGGAGATAATTATAGATGGTTTTCATAAACACTTTCTATTTTTGGAACATCGAAAATTGATTTTACATGTAATCCTATGTTATAGAGACGGTTAAAGATAGTTCTTTATTTTTTCGTTGGAGTCTAATCTTTAGGAGATTAAGCTTATCGATTTAAAAAGGAGGATATCCTACGGCGTTTAACAAATGGACTTATCTCATATTGTTAAGCCTGCAACCCTGTTTTTCAAGGGGGTAGGTCTTATTCTTGTAATGCACAACCGGTAGTCAGATTATACGAATAACAGGATGATAATATACATAAGAATGGACAGGTAACAAAGTGTATAATTTCAATGGAGACCGTGTAAGCCGTTTTCCTTTAAAAACACGTGCGAGCGTTTCTTAAACTTATAATAACCACGAAAACTGACTTTTGTTAAGGGCTTAAAAGATAAAAATTTATAAATATATGACATTTAAATAAAAAAATGAACCATTGTACGCAGAAAAACAAAAGAAAATTTTCATCGGTGATTCTATTGTTTGCCAAACTGTAAAACCGAATACAAAAAAAAAACAAAACAACAAAGAATCTACAGGTTCATAATTTTTAAATTCGATTTGCCACAAAATATGACTCGAATCACCTTGGCTTGAGTTTATAAAATTTAAAAATGCCAAATCTCTACGGTAGTGACAACAAGACGTTAAGATGCCAGGATTATGAAGGATTAGTTGGCAGACCTCAGAATTCGAGACATGACCAAATAATGTTAATTCAAATCCGATTACTGTCCTTAAGACTTGTATTTGTACGAAAATAAACTGGTTTGTGAAAGTCCTTCACTGTGTAGGAGACAATAATTGTCAAAGGATTTCTTGAAATAGATATTGTACTTAGGTTTCTACATAACTTTCTAGTTATGTATTGGTAAAACATTTGAGAATTGTTTCTATCCTTAGTCATTTGTTTTACACCAAGACTTTTGCTTTTTGTGGTATTAATAATAATTTTCTAATGAAAATCCGATAGATAACGTAATGAATTATCACTATTTCATCGTCTCATCTTATAGCCTTTCACACAGTCATCGAATAAACAACAACAACAAAACAAAACGACAAAAAAAAAGAAACAACTGTCTTTTGTTTCATCAGCCAGCAGACTGGATGTCGCGGTACGATTTTACCGTCTTGCTCGGGCTGTTATATGGTCACCCGCTGCGCTTGTGTGTTTCGGCGAGGTGCAGGACATAGGGGGCGCCATTTGCTCGACGGGGGGCTCCTTTCAAGAGCACAAACTCTATCCGCCCCGAGCAGACCCGAGAAAATCGGGGTGCTGTGGTCCTAATGACCGTTATTATAACTATCATCGAAGGTGGCGTGGTTCGTCAAAGGACAACAAAGAATCGAACGAAAAGAAAAGCGCATCGTGTAGGCACGTAGTAACAAATGAAAGAACATTAACGTATATCAAATGTTTTTTTATTAAACAGTGAAACGAATAGTTGGTGTATCAACTGTTTTTCAGAGCTGTTTACGATACATTTTCAAACACTCTGTACGCGAAAGGGCACCAGTTGTACGAAATGAAGCGCGACATGGTTCCTATAGACCGTGGCCCGCGGCTAATTTATCCCAAACTCTATTTCTCGTTTCACTGCCCACCCTCTACGTACGGGCGAGCGCAAGTGGCGCTGCTTGCGCCCCCTAAGGACACTTTTTTGTTTTCATTTGGGCGAGATTAGCGTCGAAAACGCAAGACACGAGGGTCGGTGTCCTTCCTTCTTCTTTAGACAATAATAGGTAGTAATACGAGTGCCAAGTCCAGCGGACCGGATGGCTATGCTAGGTATTCCGGATAAATAAATCACATCAAGAATTCAGCGTTCGGTAGATATTAAGTGCGGGACTAGAAGAGGGTGCACGCAAGGTGGTGCTGGTGATGGTTGGTATATGTTAAGGAAAATGCGATGCCCGAAGGACGAAGCGAATTTGATGAATTATGGTGTTAATGCGTATGTCGGCTATGAACGAATGTTGTTGTCTCTTTTTAGGGCTATTAGGAGAATAATAAAATGAAATGAAAGATACGTATACCAGAAAGGACTATCAACAATAATTATGAAGAGTCAGGCATGTTTAAGTTGACTCCGTTAAGAAAGTGAAGTTCTGTATGAATTTCTTATCAAAAAATGTTATGGGCGCGGGACCAAAAAATAGAAAGAATTACGGATTAAAATATTAGTGAACGATTTTCAATCTATAACTGGTAGGATAATCAATCGATTATCTCTTCAGGCATTAGGTGGGTACCTCCCCTATATCTATCTAGGTACATCTATGCAGAAATTTTTGGTAGCTAATGGTGAAAAAATTGGGAAAACTTAGGAAATAGCCGAATTCAAACTTCCTACCGTTTTGTTATATGTTTTGATTTTGAAGACGAAAGATGTAACAGGATAGTTCTAGTAATATTTTCAAAAAATTTTTTACAAATAAATTTTGATATCGTACTGGTCAATATTGGTTATTTAATTACAAGCTAAAATAAAGGTTAATTGCATTTCAGATAAAATTCTTGTAAGTAACATCAACGACCAACTTTACACGACAATTTACGTAAACCCGCTGTTTTAGATTATGTGTAATTCGATTGTTTTTCATCGTTATTACCTACCTATACATAGCGATGAAACAAACGCCTCCACTCTCACTTGTTTCTATTGTTATAAAAACAAAATCTCACGTGCCTATTCACCAAAACCTCTACTAAACGATGCTTTTTTGTTTTTATTGTCATCAATACCTAAAACACAAATAGGTACCCCTTTTATCCATAGATATATATAATATGTAGATAATACAAGTGCGTCAAAGTAAGACTGTGCCATATTTTACGTTAAATAAAAACGTACCGCGCTGTCGCATAAAATCCGAGGGATGAGTCTGTGTATGTATGTGTGTGTGTGTGTGTATGTATGTGTACGAGTATAAATTTTGATTGTCTGTCGGACGTTCTCGGTCTAAAAATTTATGCCTTCGCTGAAGCAGGACGAGGCGCATCGAGCGTTGCGATCATAAATTTTTGCAATAAATTTTTTCGTCGTAAAAGACGCTCACAGAGGAAAATACGTCGCGAGCAGAAAACGGCAGCGTTAAACTGAATTACGGCCTCGTTTATGCCCTCATGTAGGTGCAAGATAGACACAGGGTCGTGAGGATTTTACAGCCCCGGGCCGGCCGGATTTTAGATAAATATTCAACGGCTAGCGTAACACTTGAAACCTTTAGGTATCGTCATAACCTATTCTAATTGTAAGTGCGTGACACTTAACCATTGACATTTTTTTTATAATTTTTTACTAGGTTTATCCGTGGTTTCGCTCTCGCTTCTCCTAAATGTGTCAAAGATCATCGAAGACTACACAAAACTAAGCTTTCTATCCCTAGGGAGTAGTACTCTTATTCTGGATAAAAGATACCCTATGTCCTTTTTTGTACCCCTGACAATGTGTGTCTAAAATATCATCATGGTTTTACCAGCGGTTTCAGTCTCATTGATGCCCTGAACATGTGTGAAACATTATCGATCACAACGTAAAATTAATTTATATATTTGTCGGGTATAGTACGTTTTTTCTCGGTAAAAGATACTCTATGTCCTTTGCTGTTTCCTCTTAAATGTGTCTACAAAATTTCATGACGTTCGGTTGAGTAGGTAAGCCGTGAAATGGTAACAAACCGACAAATTCACATTTAATTTACAATATTTGTTGTGATTAGAATAATAACGATATTAATCTTTTAGCCCCCGTTTTATCCATTTAAAGAAATTAATTTCATAGTGAAAGACACCGTAGTATAGGGGTTTAATTTCAAAAAAATCATTTCTTCAAATGTGTAATTCCACCCTCATGTATCGAGCCTTCGACAAATTAGAAATCTTGCCACAATATTAATAATAGTTTTGGCAATGCAATAATCACTTGTTTTACTAATTTACACATGGACCACGGTTCTGTGTATCCCATCATAAATATTTATCCTTGTTATGACGTTACGTTGCCAAAAAGTCATTGACATCCCATCAACAACCGCCTGACATTCGGTCCGAGTCAGTAAAGTGCGGTATCAGAGAGGTATTAGCGAGTTGGTACACATGTTGGCCATTATATCGTCCGTCCAGTCGCAAACGCTGTCTGTTGATTTTAACTAATTATGTGTTAATTATCGAAACGGGAAATCGTAATGATCCTTGCATTCTCGGACTTGGTTCAACAAACATACGCATACCACTCGTGCAATAACAGCGAAGAATCGGTTTAAGAAAGACGTCACTGTTTTAAAATCGCGTCTTGCATCAACAACAGAACGTTCGACTTGTGTGAATGTGTACACAGATGTATGTGTAACAGAAAAAAAAAACACTGTCGGGAATAGAGGAGTAAATCTCCGTGCCTACTAGATTTAATGCAGTCGTAGGTATATCATCATCAAGAGCAGATTTAAAAAAGGGACTAACAGAAATTTGTAGGAGTCCCTCAAGTCGAATGATGCTTCATTGGCTTCCTCGCATTAGGGGATCAACAGTAGGGTCATGTGATATCTCAGGGTTTGCTTCTACCATCTTCAAACCCTGAAGGATCCCTTACTTTTACAGGGACTTACTAGGGGGCGGTTAAATTCCAAATTTGTAGCAGATTCTTCTGCAGTGGTCCAGTTTCTCAGTTAAATAATTTCGGAATGTTATGGGTCGTTTTACGAGAACAGTCATTTAGTATCTCAAGGCGTCTATCTACTATTTTACGTCTCATTTCAATTCAAATTCTGAGTTACAAGAGTTTTCCAATTTTGTAGCTACTTCTGCTATGTTTCGTATAGTGTCAAGTCTACCGTTCCTGCTAATGATTTAATATTAAGGGAAAAGTCATGCAGAATCTCGAGAACACTTTCTGCGATTCTGAGACTCCAGGAGATCTATCGATACTACAACAGCGCCGCTATTTTACCCAACTAGGCTTTACACGGGGGTAGCTAAATAAATCATGGTATCTGTATTTTACATCTCACATCGATTAGAATGGTCAGTTACAAGGGGTTTTTCATAGCGGTTTAGAATTTCAAGTCTGTCCTTCTTTCTAATGGTTTTAGATTGAGAGACGCCTATTTTAAGAGAAAATTCATGCAGAATCTCAAGGTTTCTTTCAACAATTTTGAGACTGTGGGGGATATGTCAATCCCACAGCGGTGACGCTGCGTATCGACCTAGGTCTCACACGGAGATACCCAAGTAAATCTTAGTATCTAAACTTCACACCCCATATCAATTCGAATTGTCAGTTACAAGGGGTTTTCAAAGCGGTTTAGAATCTCAAGTTTACCATTCTTTCTAATGGTTTTAAATTGAGAGGCGCTCATTGTAAGAGAAAAGTCATGCAGAATCTCAAGGCTTCTTTCAACTATCCTAAGATTATGGAAGTTCTGTCACTTCTACAGTTGTGACACTATTCATTCTAGCGGGACCTCACATTTTAACAAAAAAGTCATGCAGAATCTCAAGGTTTCTTTCTACTATCCTAAGATTCTGGGAGATCTGTCATTTTTACAGCGGTGACGCTATTCAATCTAGCGCGACCTCACACTTTAACAAAAAGGTCATGCAGAATCTCCAGGTTTCTTTCAACTATCCTAAGATTCTGGATGTTCTGTCACTTCTACAGTTGTGACACTATTCAATCTAGCGCGACCCCACACAAGAGGTTTTCAGAGCGGTTTAGAATCTCAAGTTTACCATTCTTTCTAATGGTTTTAAATTGAGAGGCGCTCATTGCAAGAGAAAAGTCATGCAGAATCTCAAGGCTTCTTTCAACTATCCTAAGATTATGGAAGTTCTGTCACTTCTACAGTTGTGACGCTATTCATTCTAGCGGGACCTCACATTTTAACAAAAAAGTCATGCAGAATCTCAAGGTTTCTTTCTACTATCCTAAGATTCTGGGAGATCTGTCACTTCTACAGCGGTGACGCTATTCTATCTACCTAGGTTTTACACGGGATAGCAGAATAAATCACATTATCTAAACTTTACCATTACCATTCTTTCTAATACTTTTAGATTGAGAGAATCTCAAGGTTTCTGTCTACTATCTTGAGATTCTGTGAGGGCTCTATCACATCTACAGCGGTGATGCTATTGTATCCACTTCAGCCTCACACGGGGGTAGTTAAAGCATCATGGTATCCGCGTCATTTCAGGGGCTCATTTTAAGAGAAAGGTCATGCAGAATCTCAATGGTATCATGAGACTTTCGGACGTTGTCACATTTATCGTGTTCTGAAGTATAAACGTCGACATTGGGGTGAAACTCTTTTAAGGGCAATAGTAATACCAATTGTTATCTACTACAGGTATTTAACAGAACGAATTTGCTTTCGCATTATATCATTGAAAAATTCTTGTGTCGGCCCCAATTGTTACTAAAAAATGATTAATATATCGTCGTTATGTAGCTACCTTTTCTTCGATCGAGTTTATGGGAAGATACTTGTGTCTTTGTACGTACAGTACATCCACGAACGCGATATAAGGGTTAGAAAATGTACAGATAACAACGTGGCGGTCCCGAGGGACATCGGATTCAACCAACTCATCCGTCTATGTTGATGCTGCCGCGAGAGGGATTTCGTCTGAATAGTACGGGCCCGAGCGCCGATCCCTGGGGAACGCCCCCTTTACTAGAGGACAATATATGTGTATGTATGTACAATACACACATATATATATGTATAAATGTATACGGAAAACAACGTGATTCAGTTGTGTGTGTAGTTAGGCGACGGTAAACACGAGACACAACGCCAACTGCGACTACGTCTAATACATATAGAGCGAAAGCATCAGGCAAGGGCAGGGTGACATTCTTTTGTCACCGGGCTTTGTCGTGAGCGCACGCGGGCGGATGGGAGATAAGGAGTACAAAAGGATGAAGAAGAAACGACGCGCGTGGGTCGAAACTGGTGAAGTGGTTGGGCAATTCAAAACGCTTTTGACGGTTTTTGTTTCTTTTTGTTCGAATTATTATGGGAATGAGGGCGGTTTTGGGTTGTGTCATTTTCTGTGGTCGCAATTTCAAAAATTTCGTAGTTAGTGGTAGGTATCTATAGGGTTGTTCGGAAAGTCATTTCGTTTTTTTTTGTGGAAATGAAAGACAGTTTTCGTATAATAAACAAATACTTTATTAAATTATATATTGACCGTTCTCGTCCAACACCTTTTGCCATCTTTCTGGTAGTAGCATAATTCCACGCTCATAAAATTTTTGGTCTTTGCTGGCAAAAAACTGATCGAGGAGGTTTTTGACCTCCTCATTTGAGGTGAAGGTTTTACCGTCTAAAAAATTTTCGAGTGACCGGAACAAATAATAATCCGATGGTGCCAGGTCTGGAGAATATGGTGGGTGTAGCATTGTATCCCATTCAAGCTGAAAAAGCTTTTGGCGAGTGACCAAACTTGTGTGAGGTCTCGCGTTGTCTTGGTGAAACACTACACCTTTCCTGTTGATTAGTTCTGACCTTTTCTGTTGAAGTGCATCATTCAGTTTGTCCAGCTGATGACAGTAGACTTCCGAATTAATCGTTGTGTTATCCGGTAAAAGCTCAAAAAAAAACGATTCCTTTAAAATCCCACCAAACAGACAGCATCACCTTTTTTGGTGAATATCGGCTTTGGAAATGGTTTGAGCCGGTTCATCTTTTTTGCTCCATGACCTCTTGCGTTTGACGTTGTTGTATACAATCCATTTTTCGTCCCCAGTGATGATGCGCTTCAAAAACGGATCATTTTCGTGACGTTTGAGAAGCGAATCGCAGACGTCAACGCGGCGACACAGATTTCTCTCTGTGAGAACATGGGGAACCCATACATCGAGCTTCGAGGATAATCCCAGGCCTTTGAATTTGATAAATTTAACCTCAATCCGATCTCACGTGTTGTTATTCGCCGGTTCACATCAACTAATGCCTTTATCGCGTCTTTATCAGCTTCAACCGGCCTTCCCGAATGTGGTGCATCTTCGACATCAAAATTGCTGGATCGAAATTTAGCGAACCAGTTCTGGCACTGGCGTACTGTCAACACACCTTCTCCATACACATCAGTCAATTTCTTTCTGGCTTGAACAGCATTTTTACCCTTTCTGTAGTAAAACAGTAAGATATGTCGAAAATGCTGCTTATCGCTCTCCATATTTAAAAGGGCACCAACCAAAAACTACTGCGTAGAATTAATTGGAATTTTTCACACACAAGCCTTGCTATATGAGCTCTCAAAGCATATAAAAATTATACGGCTTAAATGTGATGTTGGGTGCAAAAGAATACAATTAAATCCTCTGTCGGAAAAAAACGAAATGACTTTCCGAACAACCCTATATATGATAATGCATTTCAAATACACAATTCGTT
Organism: Agrilus planipennis; assembly: GCF_000699045.2. Taxonomy (NCBI): domain Eukaryota; kingdom Metazoa; phylum Arthropoda; class Insecta; order Coleoptera; family Buprestidae; genus Agrilus; species Agrilus planipennis. The sequence continues at coordinate 623,809 of NW_020438904.1, read as the reverse complement.
CTATTACCTATTACGTACTAAAATGATGGTAGGTACTAAAACTTACTCAATTGAATCGATTTTCCTTCCAATCGTAACTATCGGTATATCGTTTGAGGGAAAACCCTTTTCTAACCGATATAGGTACCTAATATTCTCGGACGTCTTCTGTTTTCGACGATGATCGTCTGTTTATTTGGTTATCTGCCGGGGGTTGATACAGCATTACCAATAACGTACGTATTCTACCAGCCGCTGTCGGCCCCCGATGGTGCCTTAATAGAAACAGTATTACAATTCCATTTCGGCAAAATCGAATATAGAGTCCGCCCTTAATTCGATTCCGAATCGGATGACTGACAACGCACCACCGGGTTTTACCCCGTCTACTGTGTAATCGCGCATTTTCACCCGTTATAGTTCTAGAATACGTACAATGAAACTTATTATGTATTACGTGGACTTTAATAGATATAGTAGTACATGAGGTCCGGCAAATAGCGTTCGGGTACCCGGGCATCACATTTATATGCACCTACGTGGATGATGATGATGATGATGATGACGGTCTGCCCGCTAGCCGCTTCCACTTTAGTTGATTATCATCTGGTGGACGGTGGACTATGTGTGCGGAACTCGGTGTGGTGAACGGATAATGATAATGTAATAAATAGACATCGCGGAATAAGCTGAAATTGCCTCGACTAGAACGAAACCAAACAAAAGATTACCGTATCTACAGTCAGATTTTTATTTTCGTTTGTTTTCTCTACCACTTTCGTACGCAATACTGCACAAAATCTAACGAAACGCTCGCTGATTAACGACAAAAACCTTTTAATTACATGGGAATTGGTAGCTAATTTATATTAGAAAAGTTTAATTAAATCAACAATCTTTTTGGAATTTCTAAATTAACCGTTCGCGAGCATAGAAAGGACTTGTTTTTTTTGAAGGCGACTCGATCCTGCACTATTCTCTATCTACTGCTCTTTCCATCCTGCTGAGTTATCTAGATTTCGAAAACCAGCCGCTTCTTATTTTTCGTCTCCTATCTTTATATTCATCCTTTCCCTACTTTGTTTCCCTTGCATATCAGTATTTTTGTTTTACTGTTATTGTTTTGTCAATACCGCTTCCATTTTATTTAATGCTAATACGTGAATATTTTGTTTTTACAAGTAATTAACAAATACGCATCGGGCAGCCATAATACCTAACAACGAAACAATCTATGAGACGTGTTTCGATTGTGTTTTTTTTTTCTAGTTCAGAAAAATCCTTCACGGACTTTTCGCGGAAAATCTATCAAATTGATTCCGCGTCGTCCTTGTGTCTATAGTTTCGGTATTCTTTTGAAAACACCGGATCCACCGACAACTGTCAAATTTTTAACAATGGCCCATTAAATTGCCCATTTATTACAGTTATCTACCCATATAGACACAGGCACAGAACTGGCTGGTGGTAATTTACAGAAGGATAAGAGGGGTGCATATTATATATGTATTAGATACAGTAGCTTATATAGTAAAAGTGTTTTGGTAACCTCGCATCACAACGAGTTAGAGATAGACCACAACAATTGTATCTAATTAAGATTTTTCGATAGGAGAGAGGCGCACCGTCGTGGTCTTCATAAGTTAAAGTACCTAAAACACGCCCATGATAGCTATGCTAATTTCGAAGGTCCTCTTTATATGTCACTTCGGTATAAAATATTCCAAAACAACAGACGACAACTTCCTGATTACCTTATAGCTTTCATTACCATTAAAAAGTCGTGAAATATCATCCATAAATTTCGCAATGTTAAGATTAACATTAATTTCCACTTATAATAACTCACCCTTCCCAAAATATAGTCAGTTATTAATGTAAAGTACCTGAAGTGTGTGTTGTTTTATTTTTTAATTTAAAAATTTGTTGGAAAAAACAAAACACTCTCGAGCGTCCTCGTAAAACAATCGCTTGTTAACGTAGAAAACAACTGACTCTCTCGGGGATAAATTTAAAGTCCGGTCCTATGAAACTAGTCCGCAAGTCGATAATAATTCACCCTTCCCGAAATATAGTCAGTTATTGATGCACCGAAAGTGTGTGTTCTTTTGTTTTTTTCTATAAAAATATATTGGAAATAAACAAAACACACTCGAGCGTCCGCGCAAGCTAATCGTCGTAAAACAATAGCTTCTTAACGTAGAAAACAACCGACTCTCTCGAGGATAAATTTGAAGTCCGGTCCTGTAAAGCTAGTCCGCAGGTCGTAATTTACTAAATCTGCCTTCACGAGTATTCGATTTTAGCATTCCTTAAATTAACCGTGACAAAACACGGCGATCAAACGCAAAAAACGCAGGATATGAGGGGGCGAAAGCCGACACAAACGTTGTCGGCAGTCGAGGGTAAAAACGTAGCTGGCCGTGCGGCTAGAGAGAGAACGGGTCTCGGGACGAGTAATACATCATCTCGAAACTCCGACAGATGAAAAATGAGTAGCAGCCAACGATCTCGGGACTCAAAAACAACCGCTTCCAACATTTAATAACGTAACAGTGACGTTGCTAAGAATTTCTACACTTACGGGAGGAAGGCAAGCTACCACCAACAAGCCAATGCGCCCTATATTCCGACATTTTTATAATAAATACCTTTAGCCCACCTTAAAACGGTCAACAACAATTAATAACTCCCTCTTTCTTTTGTATTTTACTTGTTTTTAAACAATCGCCAATAATCCTTTGTTCAATTGTCGAATCAAACGCTTTTCTGTGGTCCGTGTGATCGTTGAAATGGAGGCTTTTTTTGCTTTGTTCAATTGTTGAAACAATTGATTGTTTCGTCGTTTGATAGTTGATTAAACAAAAGGTTTCGTGCAGTTGTTAAAACAAAGTTTTGTGTGGTTATTCGATTGACGATTGTTGAAATAATGCTCCGTCAATTTTTTTTATCGATTTATTTTTGACAGATGTTCTGCTGTTTCTGTGACATACTGTATCAACTTGTGCACAATGTAAATATAAATCACATTAAAACAAGTTAAGCGCACTAGTCCACACTTAGTTAGTGTCACTAATAGGGACCCCTGGGGAACCCCAGGAGGATATGTCGACGGGTGGACATTCTGTTTCAACATACATGCATCCACTTATATATCGTTCAACAAATACCGTCATCGATTAGTAGTTAGAGAAAGGGGTAAAAATGAAATGATAATTTCACGATGAATTCTATCAGAATAACGGATGGATCGTCAGTTATTTCGCTGTTTCAAAGAATTGTACGTTAAAATACGAGTTTGAAATTGTTTTGCGGCGCCGTTTTATGGTTTAGCTCCTGCTACTATAACTCCAAAGGGTATTATAGATATGTATTATATATTACGAAAGTGAAACATAACTTGAAGATGATTTACTGACAATTACCTTTAGGTTTTGCTTTACATGGTGCTGTTATAATTTATGGGACATTCTGGTCACGTTTTTAAACAAAAGATGAACTGTACATTTATTGTTGTTGGCGAATATTATTGACTGAAACCACAAGAAAAATTAGAAAAGTTAATAGTTTCCGACAAGAAAATTTAATTTCTAGTAGCCTGGGTTTGGGACATACTCTACGAACTGTAAACCTACTAAATAGTTTTCGACAGGATCGACAATTTTTTTTAGGGTTCCATACTCCCGAATGGAAAACGGAACCCTTATACAATCACTCGTGCGTCTGTCACAGTCAATTTGCTTGCGGATTGGGACAGGTTTTAAAATCTTCAAGAATATAAAATAAACAAATGAATACGTAAAGTTTATCTTCTTAAGACTTGGGGTTTGAGACTTGTAAGACTATTGAATGGTGTTTTTTCGTCAAGAAAATTTAATTTTTAGTAGCCTGGGTTTGGGACTTACTCTACGAACTGTAAACCTACTAAATAGTTTTCGACAGGATCGACCTTTTTTTTTAGGGTTCCGTACTCCCGAATGGAAAACGGAACCCTTATACAATCACTCGTGCGTCTGTCACAGTCAATTTGCTTGGGGATTGGGACAGGTTTTAAAATCTTCAAGGATATAAAATAAACAAATGAATAGGTAAAGTTTATCTTCTTAAGACTTGGGATTTGAGACTTAAATGGTGTTTTTACTACTAATTTTGCGTACACAGTACAAGTATAAATATACCGAGTGTTTATAAATCTATAAATAAACTGTACATAAGTAAATGTTTCATGTAATTGGTTAGTTCCGGCGGAAATGAAAGAATTCGAGTGAGTTATTATTTCGATTTCGATCGAGAGGCGGCACCTGATTGCCGATTGATTTGCAAAATAAGTTTTAAGACTCTTTCGTGAGACTCGAGTACAAACATAATTCAGATTCGGTCCGAATTGGTCGTGTACGTATTTCATGGATATTAAAAAGTCGTTTGAGTTAGATTAGCAACGATTACAATTTTATTGACGCTCTCATTTCACTGAGCTTTTTGCCGGCATGACGTTTTCCCCCCTCGAGCTCGGCCCCCCGTTCCTCACCCGCCGACACGAAATAACGAATCAGATGCATAATACATTTAGGTACCTGCTTACTAGGTATTAATGACACTTCTTATAATATGCATTTTTAATTGATATTCAACATATTTGATTAAAATTTTGAAGTATCTACAGGTAGTATTCAATTTCTATCTTTCCCCATTAGAAGAAAAGTGACAGAGTAACAAAAGAAAAACAAAATCTGTAACAAATGAGAAACAATATTTTCATTTGTTGTTACTACCTATTGTTTTAATCTTGTTTTGTTTTCTGGTCAACGCTTGCTCTTGTTTCTAATGCAACTGCACTCGATGTCACGTTCTGTAACATTGAAATGCAAATTTGTTCATCTCAATTGGATGGATTTTTAGATATAAATGCCAGAAACAAATGTATGAACATTCAGTAGAGTCCAGAAGGTGTCCTACAGATCTGTCTCGCCTATTCCTTATTAACTTTCATGTGTCTTGTTTATTATTAAACCACAAAATATTCTGCCATGTAGATACATAGGTAAATAATGATATTTTCTCATGCAGGCCTTAGGTATTACAAGCACATGTGTATAGGTACGTAAATAAACCATCAGCCACATTAATTAAGGTCGCGAAAACCATACCAACATGGGTACCCATCTATATACCTACCTAACACATAAGTGTATAGATACATAATACTTATTTATTTGCTCAGTTTATTGTAATGAAAAATCTCGCAAGAGAGCAAAAAGTATCCAATAATATACTTTGTAATATTTCGTGCAACATTTACAACTTCATCAGTCGAGCATGTATGCAGTAGTATCACGCTGGTCTTTGTAATTTTCAGATGGCGATGGACAGGAATATATGTTATTATTATATCTACACAGGTACCACGTACCTACCGTTGGTGTGGTATATTTTTGTGGTAACAAGAAGGCAATGGGACTTGGGCAGTTTGTTTCAGCTAGATTTTTTTTCGAGTAGTAGATAGATCCCTAACTATTGAACAATTAAACTTAGTAATAATATTTTCCGAATGCACACATCATATACGTATGTCTATCTATAAACAATTGATTGAATATTGGTTTAGTCCTATTTCCAATGCGTCTTTTTATATCTTGTTTTGTGTGCGATTTTAAAAAAATAATTTTTGTTTGATTGTTTGATTCTTGAAACAAAATCTTTTTTGTTTTGCATGATTGTCAAAACAAAGTTTTGTTCAGTTGTTCAATTGTTGAAACAAAAGTTCTTGTTTTTGTTTTATTCAAATGTTTTTTATGCATGTCTAGCTTTTTTTTTTAAGATATTCAATCCAGTTACCTACATTATATATTAGGCAAATCTCTAACGAATTATTGTCTATTTTTATGATGCATTTAGTAACGATTCCAATTAAAAACGGAATTTTCTGTGGAGTTGGTGAGGTGATGGTTGATTTTCTACCCATGTAGGTACCTATTAGTGGCTCCGGTACAGGTATAAACTACCTACATAGCTGCGTTACTTGCAGATATAAACTTGTGATATTTTGTGCACACAACAAAACCGCTTACTATGCGACGAGTTAAATTACCAAATCAAAACATAATTCGGATGCCTACGAAAATGTAATTGTGTTTTGGTTATCGCGAACGTACGCGACTGTTTTCGATTTGCGAATTTTGACACTGGAGTGACTACCTATAGGTACATGGGCGTCCGTGGAAAATTGGAAAAACCAATGCGCTCCCTTTTGTTATTGTATGAAAATAAAATATAATAGCATATGATATACCACCTATGAATTACTTGTTTCGGAATTAATGCGACATATAAACTAATTGTTTCAGTTTAGTTAGTTATTTATGAGGGAAGGTTTGTCATATACAAACAAGAAGGAATGCCTAAGGATGTGGACTAAACAAATGCAATTGTTTTTTCCAACAATCTGTCCGTAAAGTTGGTATCTTTGCGAAAACGAAAAAAAAAGTTGGTATTCTCTAATAAAAATAACCCTCCGCAAACTTGGTATCGTCCATGAATTCCTTCGCAAAGTTGACATCTTGGTATATTCCCAAGAAAAGTAACCTCTCCGCAAAGTTGGTAATTTCCCAAAAACCTTTCTGTAAAATTTACATTTTCCAAGAACTCATTTGTAATATTAGTACCTTTCTAAGAACCTTTCCCCAGAGTTGTTATCTCTAAGAATTACCCATCGGCAAAGTTGATATCGTCCAAGAATCCCTCCGCAAAGTCGGTATTTATCAATAATCCCTCTGGAAAGTTGGTATTTTCTAAGAACCCCTCCGCAAAGTTGGGTATTCTCCATAAACCTTCCAGTAAAGTTGGCATTCTCCAAGAACTTGTCCGTAATATTAGTATCTTTCTAAGAACCATTCCGCAGAGTTGTTAATCTTTAAGAATTACCCCTCCGCAAAGTTGGTATCGTCCAAGAATCCGTCCGCAAAGTCGGTATTTATCAAAAATCCCTTTGAGAAGTTGATATTTTCCAAGAACCCCTCCGCAAGGTTGGGTATTCTCCATAAACCTTTCAGTAAAGTTGACACTTTTCAAGAACTTGTCCGTAATATTGGTATCTTTCCAAGAACCCTTCCGTAGAGTTGCTATTCTCTACGGATTACCCCTCCGCAAAGTTGGTATCGTCCAAGAATCCGTCCGCAAAGTCGGTATTTATCAAAAATTCCTTTGGAAAGTTGATATTTTCCAAGAACCCCTTCGCAAAGTTGGGTATTCTCCATAAACCTTTCAGTAATGTTGACATTTTCCAAGAAATTGTCCGTCATATTGGTATCTTTCCAAGAACCCTTCCGCAGAGTTGCTATTCTCTAAGGATTACCCCTCCGCAAAGTTGGTATCGCCCAAGAATCCCTCCGCAAAGCCGGTATTTATCAAAAGTCCTTTTGGAAAGTTGGTACTTTCTCAGAACCCCTCCGCAAAGTTGGGTATTCTCCATAAACCTTTCCGTAAAGTTAACATTTTCCAAGAACTTGTCCGTAATATTGGTATCTTTCCAAGAACCCTTCCGTAGAGTTGCTATTCTCTAAGGATTACCCCTCCGCAAAATTGGTATCGTCCAAGAATCCCTCCGCAAAGTTGGTATTAATCAAAAATCCCTTTGAAAAGTTGATATTTTCTGTGAACCCCTCCGCGAAGTTGGGTATTCTCCATAAACCTTTCAGTAAAGTTGACATTTTTCAAGAACTTGTCCGTAATATTGGTATAGGTATTTCTAAGAACCTTTTCGCAGAGTTGTTATCTCTAAGTATTACCCAACCGCAAAGTTGATATCGTTCAAGAATCCGTCCGCAAAGTCGGTATTTATCAAAAATCCCTTTGAAAAGTTAATATTTTCTATGAACCTCTCCGAAAGTTGGGTATTCTCCATAAACCTTTCAGTAAAGTTGACATTTTCCAAGAACTTGTCCGTAATATTGGTATATATCTAAGAACCTTTCCGCAGAGTTGTTATCTCTAAGAATTACCCAACCGCAAAGTTGATATCGTCCAAGAATCCGTCCGCAAACTCGGTATTTATCAATAATCTCTTTGGAAAGTTGATATTTTCTGTAAACCCCTCCGTAAAGTTGGCTATTTTCCACCAACCTTTCAGTAAAGTTGACCTTTTTCCAAGAACTCCAACATAATATTGGTATCTTTCCAAGAACCCTTCCGCAGAGTTGCTATTCTCTAAGGATTACCCCTCCGCAAACTTGGCAATTTCTCTAAAAATCACTCCGCAATGTTGATATTTCTCGAAGAATCCATTCTTAAAATTAGCAATTGACATTTTAGCCAAAATTTAGGCATGTAATATCTTAATAGAGTACTTAACATTTACATATAGGTATATGACGATAACTTTAATGTCGGAAAAGTCAGGTTCAGTCACAAAACTGAGGAATATCTATCAACTCCATTTAGAAATTCGATTAATTTTCATCTAACTGTTCTAATAGAATTTGGACCCTCGCAAAAACCACTCATTTTTTAAGACATTCTACCTAAAAATCCTTTTAATTATGACATGTCATACCTAGTACACGAAGATAACAGGGTCATAGTTAGCCACAATTATCAGCAAATTTAACTCGTAACGATTTGTATCAATTCGATTTTAGGTTTTCGTCAAATTGTTCGCTGTCGCCGGTCCTCGTCGATGCATAAACCAAACGATACCTGCCCGCTTCGCACATCCTACCGTGTTGTGTGCAAAAAGCCCAAGATCATCGTCAGTGAACATCGCAATCGACCGCTACAGATTAGAGCGTCCTGCCGCGGTCGAAGAGTGTGAAAATTCCGGCAGCGGCGACACGGCAAAACCGGCCACGGTAGCGCGACATGCTTAAAAAACCAAAACCCGAGAGCTTCAGCCCCCACCATCGCGATCGTCGGGCTCTTGTAACCGATAAGAATCGTTGTTGATGGCTACCGAGAGGAGGGGTCACGTTTACGAGAACTCGACTCTCGACTCGATTGGTCGGAACCGTTTTCGTTCCCGAAATGGTGGGGATAATCGATCACAAAGAGGGCAGGGTCCTTACACCATGACATGGGAACTCCAGTCCATCTCGATCGTCAGCGGTACACGGTACAACCGGGTGACAATCTCTCCAACCGACCGACTCCTGTCCTGACACGAGGACGACCTATCCTATCCTGTCGCGTCAAGACTGTTTTCGAATCGGTCCTTGAAATCCAGAATCCCGCAAGTGATCCAGCGTGCAGTGGTGTAAAAGTGTCTCATCTCGCTTTTTTTTACTCAAACTTCAAACTCCACATCAAAACATTGATCCCCTGATCTTAATCGGAACGTCGTCTTGTGGTGGAGTTATCCTTCCGACGGACCTCCAATATAGATCATAACCTGCTGAGGAAGGCGCGTCGATACCGGCCGTCGAAACGTCGCATATAAGACAACCAACAGGTGACTCTTAATCGGAAAGGTATTAAGACTTGAGAGTGTTCGGCGACACGGTACACCTAATAGTATTGTTGGAGTGTGTGTTTTAAGTGTTTTACCAGGCTGGCGGCGTACCTAGAAGGGGGCCCCGCCTGTGCATCCGTGGGGGCCCTTACGCTAAGGGCTGGTCTAGCCCATGTGCCCCTGGGCGGCCCCAATTCAACGCATATTTACCACACCCAGCACAACATAGGTCAGTATACATCACCGTAGCTAGACACTCAATTACACTCAAATCTAGTTCAGAACAAATCCATGGGGAGATAGGATTCCCTTAAATCCTGTCCGATTTGCTCGTTTTCCTGACAATTGGTGCACTAAAGAATCATACAGTCCCATCAGGTGTATCATATATTAATCATATTGAACAGGATCCGAAGTAATCTGTTGAATTCTGCTTCTTGATTTTTGAATCCATGGGTTCGCTAGCCTATCCTATCCTGAGCTAAACTTCGCATTTCCCTAAAACTAGAACAGCCCACAGAATGTAGGATGTGGACTGTTCTAGTTTAAGGGAAATACGAAGTTTAGCTCAGGATAGGAAAGCGTGGAGGTACGTGTCCAACCAGTCTTAGGACTGACGACCTTATGATGATTGGTTCGCTCTCTAAGTATATTTCATGGAACACCAAAACCTATGTTTGGTTTTCTTTTTCTTATGGTTAATTTATTAACAGTTCCTGAAAGACCCCTTTCTTCATTGTAGTATTTGAACCATGTAGATAATCATTGGTATTTTGCATTACCATCGGAGTTATCTTTTGAAACGATATCAAACAGGATTTCAAGTATTCTTCTTTCTTCAATTTCGACTTCTATTAAGTACAATTCATTTGTACTTGATGTTAAGTTGCATTGGGTAATCATATTGAACAGGATCCAAAGTAATCTATCGGATTCCGCTTGATTTTTTAACCTATGGGTTCACTCTCTAAGTATATTTCGTGGAACACCAAAACCTATGTCAGGTTTTCCTTTTCTTGGTTGATTTATTAACAATCTCTGAAATGCCTCTTTCATTGTAGTATTTCAACCATGTAGATAATCATTCGTATTTTGGATAACCATTAGGATTATCTTTTCCAACGATATCAAGCAGAATTCTTCATAATTTCGACTTCCTTTAGGTCCAATTAATTTCTACTTGGTGTAAAGTTGTATTGGGTAATTATTGAAAATAATTCTTACTAGTTTGGACAATAGAATAACAGGACGGTTTCTTCCAATGAAGAATTTGGATTTCTGAACTTTACATGATGGTTATACTTTCTTCCAATGAAGGATTTGGATTTCTGAACTTTACATAATGGTTCAATCCCACATCGTCATCATTATAGGGTCGTCAGTCCATTGGACATGCACCTCCACCCTTTCCTATCCCCAACTAGACCCAATATTGCAAAGAATTTACTAATCTTGTTGCCTGAGCTTGAGTTCTAGAGATCTCCAAAAGTCCAGACATTAAACAATATTGAAAAACTTCTTCCTTGTGATAACACAACATTCAACCATGCATGCAGATTATGATTAAAATCAAACAGCAGCATATTCTGCCTTGTTAATTACTCGACATAATATTAAGTGTGCCTAGCAGTTTTGTACAGTCATTGAATATTATTGGGTATATAGAAACCGGTAGCAGTACCGCTACCAAAAAAAAAAGAAATAAATAAATTGCAACCAACAACTGCCTACCAATAACTAGTTGCAATTGCTTTCTCTGTATGATTAGCAAATGTCGCCACGTCAATCATACCTGTAAAGATAGACATAACGTTGATAACACAACGACATGCTTGTGTCGAAACTTTTTGGTCTAAATATTGACTGTCATTTTATTATTACCAGTCATACCGAGCGCTCTGGAACACGAGCAGTAATAATAAGGACCTTCTAATTAGCCATTGAACAGTGGCAAGTGGCAGCCGTGTCGTAAATACATACTTACACAAATGCATATTATTTAGACAAACGTATTTTAATCCTTTTTACCATGTTAAGAATCATGGCGAAAATTACCAGAACGAATTGTCGTTTCAAGTCATTGAATTAACGCGAATTTCTCCACATGAAAACATGTCATGGACTACGTCAATTTGACTTTCTAATACACCAACTGTAGGTATACATAAGACAGACAGAAAAAATGGATATCCATTAAGTTCAGTATGTGATTACTTCCCAATTTGTAGATATTGGCTATTAGCTCATTAAAGGATTTGGCACAAATCCGCATCAAATGCCTATATCCAAAACCTGGCAAAGTTAAATTCATCTGACATATGAGAGATTTAGTACAAACTTAACGAAAGAGAACAAAAATATAGGATAGACTTTAATTCAACTTTTTTCTTGTAAAATGTGAATGGTACAGAGGAGCTAGATATCCATTTGGATTAGCTGAACATTACCATTTTAGGTGTTCTTGAATTCGAAGTATCTATAGACAGATATCGGCTTAAAATAAACTCATTTGTAAGAATGGAACGCCTTGAAGATAGATTTTACGGTTTATAAATCCATGATTTGGTACCAATATGTCACATATTCTTAAAGTCCAACTTTAGAAGTCTAATAATGGGCTAAAAGAAGCCAAAACCCACAAGTACCATTAAGCACATCTGTGGGTTATTATTTTGGCAAATTCCAACACCCTTGCTGATTTTAGATATGAAAAAGAACTCCTAGGGTTGGTTCCTTCAATTGCCCCCAACAACTGACAAACACCCTTCACGTATTTAGTAAAAAAACACGACAATACAATTTACAATCTCATTCTTGCCGCTATCTCTTCTATATCATTGGAGGAATGGTATCCCATATCGATTGTTTTGAATCCCATGTATCCCGGAAGCGATAAACACCTTAATGTACAAAGATATTCAATAAATATCAGCCAGGTTTTGGTAAATAATCCTGGAGTACTTTGAAGATCTATTTTCGTAAAAGCGTCGGATCGAGATGTAGCCGACGGCAAATGAAATTCATTGACGTTTTACCAATTTTAATTTATTGAAACGTAACTAACTAATTAAATATATAATGACGATAATGTTACCTATGCATATATATTTGTTAATTAGTTCGATTACGACTGACAATAGGTCAGAGTGGATTCTTTTTGAATTGAGTATGTAGGACAGGGAAACGTAATAATATAATCCGCACGGATAATCATTAATCTTTGGATAATTACACACACGCACATATAATACACGGTTTTTTTATTTTATAGATACTCCGGCTTATACGTCGATCTTATAACAAAGCCGTTAATTTATTGTCACGGAGTTAAGCCAGTTAACTGGCTCTCAATAGCGCGGTCATAATACCGATAAATTAAGCAAATTAGTTGTTCAGAAAAGAAAGCAGTATTCCCATCGGACCTTTGACTATAACGTAATAATAACATTCATCAACTTTTTTAATGTAGCTTCCGATTACGTAATCGAACAGTCGACGATTCCAATTGTTCCAACGATCGATTGATATCGATCGATTCAAATAACCTGAATCCGATGCTAAAGTGTCTATCTCCCCATCGACATTACATCAGCGTCATCTTCTCCTCGGGATCTGGAGATTCTCTTCGGTCAGATCTCTAATAATAATATCGGCGGGTATTTTAATAACGCAAAAAATTCACGTTTTATAACATCAGGAAGTGAGCACAAGTCTGGCAGATAAAAAATTCAGCAAAAGTCACAGATTTAACGGCTCTTATTATTCATGAAATTGATATTATTGTTCAATTTGCAACACCGTTACAAGAACACTTAATTGTTTGGACACCATAGAACTTCAACACAAAAGATGAAACGTCCCAATGGTTTTGCTAACGAAAATTTGCATTTTTTGTTATGACCAGGTATACCTAGGTGCACACAGGTAAAGCAAAATGTTCACCGTATTTCTATCTCGGATCCTTTGGGATTATAGACCCAAAATCATCTCCTTGCTCTCAATTTTCTTGATAAAAATCAATTAGACAACAATCTAGTCCTAAATTTTTTAACCTTTTGAACAAAAGGTTCACAGAATTCTGTAATTTTCATTGACCATTTAGGCAATGGCTTCGATAGTAATACATCACACACAGCAATCTAATGTAGGTCACCCTCTACTCCTTCCATCCTGGTCAGTTATCTGACATCCTAATAGGTACCGAAAATCAGCCACTTGTTCTAATTTTTCGTCTCCTACCTTTATATTCCCTCTTTCCCTACATGTCAAGATAAGTTAAAAAAAACATTGCAACATTCCTGGACCTTACAATGTTCCCCAATTTCCCACCTAATGTGCCTACGTTATATTATTCCATGCGCTGTTTCTTATTTCTTTTTTAATCGCGCCTTGACAGCATTCTTGATCCATTTTTGGAGCATAACTTTTTTCACACTTCGTCGACCTTACAAGCCTTTCGCATCGTAAAATGTTATACAACAAGATGGAGCCAACGAAAATATTATTCAAACCTATTCAATGCACGACAAACGAATACTTCCTTGCGGCCGTACAGTCGTCCGGGGTGACAAGGCAGCATTCAATCAGGTCGGCACTGAAGTATAAACCCATAAAAAACCCACAAACAACCATTCCCATATTGCCTTAATATAAACATAATTCTGATCTTCGACTCTCTTTTGTTCTTGTAACGAGTAATGTTCACGTGTTTTTTCGTATGAGCCAATTGCACCAGCGATTCGAATCGACGGCCCTCTTCACTCTTTTTTGTTTTCCACACTGTCCTTTGTTTTTCTTACAATCTCTAATACCATCGGACTTCCTATAGATACATTTTCAAAGTGTATTTTGTACGGTTTTTACTTCGACATAGTGATGTGGCGCCTTATATACGAACATCCATGAAATAAACATGAGAGTACCACCACATCGTCTATAAACGCCACCAACGGTCTGGTTCTTTATTAAAGTTGCGTCTTTTCGAATTGGTTCCGTCGTGGTCGCAGAACGACTCTCGGCGATCTTTTGCTATGTAAAACGGATGGCCTCAAAAACAACAAAACATCGCAACTACACGAATAACGCTGTTGAGCAGTGTAGACAATCATGTCTATAATTCTTGCATGTTTCTGTTACACGTATATATGTATATTTTGCTATTTGAAAACGCTGTCACAGAATAACAATAAGGCGGAACAATGTAGTCGCCGATGTACAACAAATACCTTTAAGTAGGTAACGAACTATCACAAAAAAGGCTTGCAAAGTTTAAGGAATATACCGGTTAATGTGTTGCCAGCGTCGGACTTTAAAATAAGTTTATCATTCTCAGGAATTTAGGAAAGCAAAGACGTTTGTTTAAAGATACAATTCCAACCAGGCAGTTACAGAGCCGACCCTGATCTTTTTCCTACCTATTAAGCAACAACCACTAAGCGCTGCACTGCCTAGTATAATTCGGTCATCTCTTTTCACTTTACTTCCATAGAGTCCTCTGTTCTCCTATTCTTTCTAATCTAATTCTAATCATTTCTAAGCTTTCCCGGTATCCTCATCTTTCGCCTGGAACACCATATTTCAGCTGCTCCTAAGAACCGTACATATTCAGGTTCATCATCAGCCTTAGGACTGACGACCTTTCCTAAGATTGATGGGACATATACCTCCAATCTTCCCAATCCTGAGCTAATCATAACATTTCCGTAGTATTCGAACAACCCACATCCGTAACTATTTGCAAAACAGTAATCTAATCTAGGTCTACCTCTACCCCTCCTAACTCCTGTTTCTGCCGCTAATATGTCTCTGACTAGACCTTGATGCCTCAGAAGGTGTCCTACCAGCCTATCTCGCCTATTTTGTATTATCCGAGCTGCCCTCAATTTTCGACATTTAAGGAATTGTGAAAATACCTTCGGATTCAACTTCTTCAACCTTCATCTCATATAAAACAATAACATAATTTGAAACCTCATCTCTCATAAATATTTCCTGAATTCCTAGAATCTCCAACAGTGAAGGTGTCTTTTGTTGACCCTTTTTGTACTTCCTCCCACTTCCACAACTACCCAATCTATTTTGGCCACACTCATACGTTAACCCCCTAGCCCTTCCCCCTTTTTTAACCCAGCTCCAATCCGATTTTCAATTTCAAACAACCACCAAGACAACTAAAAAAAAAAAAACGCCTCGTTCGTAATTTTTTCTTTTCACTTGTTCGTTGTTGCAGGTCGCGCGGAGCCTCCAGCCGCAGGTATGTTGATCGCTTGCGCTGGTTGCGACAAGCCGATCCTGGACAAGTTTCTTCTGAACGTGCTGGAGAGGACATGGCACGCCGACTGCGTCCGCTGCTTCGACTGTCACGCCCCCCTGACGGACAAGTGCTTCTCGAGGGAAGGCAAGCTCTTCTGCAGAAACGACTTCTTCAGGTGAGCAATATTACCGCAAAACAACGAAACAACCAACCAACAAAAAGAAAAAAAGCGAAAACAAGAAACAAATGACGATCTCAAAACTCCAACTCCAATTAATATACTTATAATAATACTCTTGCGTACTCAAAAGAGATCTAAACCATCTGTATGGGACCTAGAACTACCATGGGTTCACCCCATTGGGGTATAAAGTCTTTTTCCCAATTATTCATTTGTTCTTAGAACCTCCCGAGCCCAAATGGAGATGTTACGTTACAAATATCCGTTATCATTATTAATCGTTCGGGGGACGGCAGAATACCATTTAACGGATAACAATGAAAACAAGTGCAAAAATAGGACCAAGTCGTTCGATGATAGTACATATACGTTTCTATAATAATAATACTACTTTTATATATCCAAAAGAGATCCAGGTGTTCCATATAGACACTAGACCCACCATGGGTTCCTCCCATTTCGGTATATTACTTATCTTTTTCCCAGAACGTCCCGAGCCCTAATGAAGATTTTACGTATATTTTCTTTTTACAAAGATCCGTTATCGTCACAGGTCTCTAATAGCTGAAGACTGTTTTTGCTTGGCTTAATATTCTTCTGATGGGACGGCAGAAGACCATTTAACCGATAACAATGAAAACAAGTGCAAAAATAGCAACGAGGTCGTTCGATGATGATGATGATGATGGTACATACACATTTTTATAATAATGGTTAGTTGTGGTGCCCTTGCTTCTTGTCTGACGGTCATGTACATTGTATATATGTATATATATATATATATGTATGTATGTATGCATCCATGGTATAGTGAAGTGCGCGGCGTGAAAAATGTCAGTTTTTTTTACCGCTAGAAGCTGGCGCTTTATTCTTCGTGGAGTACGTGATCGAGTGTCGGTGCCTTTTTGTGGTCACTTTTACAACAACACAACACGACCATTACGCTATAGACTTCATGGTTGAGCGAGATGTGGAAGAACGCGGCGGTACCATGACGCCATTTATGGTAGACGCATACCTAAGTAACACCAAATGTGTAGGTATACCATCTCGATGCCGTACGTGTGGGCTTCTGATTTCTTCAATAAACTGGTGATGTAGGTACCATGGGTACCATTATTAAAGAGTTGCGTATTGCTCATGGGTACACGTGGGGTTGATAGACAAGGTCCAATGGCGATTCCGATCGAGACAATGGGTTTGGAGGCTTTCGATGTCGATTAAGATTACCATTATTATTATTATTAAAAGAACGAGAGAGAAAAAATGGAACTCCAACTGGTCCAAGTCGATCGTGAAGGTCTGATGGTCGAAGCCATTTTTATGTACCATGACTAATCATAATTTCGAAAAAAAAAGTAAGGCAAGAGCTCTCCAGTATATCTACCTAGGTACATATTGTGGAAGTTTGAAGGAATTTAAAACGCAAAGTTAATTTTGAGAACGAAACTTGTCGATTTAGTAAAACAAATGCATCTTCCAATAGAATAAATAAATGCCACCCGGGAAAAGTGACAAATGAATGTGGTACATTTTATAGGTGCCCACAGAATTGTTGTTATTACCAGCAGGTCGATGGGTGGTCATCAATCACTAATCAAAACGTAAACCACAGTAATCACGTTAGCCATGGGATAATTCTTAAGGAAAACCTGATTTAGTTGTTATTATTACCGAATCGAAACTTTTTGCAAACGAGATGACAGATGTTCATACCAGGTCTGTTCAAACAGTACCACGAATTTTGAGTTTCCGCGGGTTACGCCTATTCGATTTTCGATTTTTTTGTGGTGTTGTGTTGGTACTCGTGTCTCTCACTGACAAGTTAGGCAATGTTGAATGTTCAGTTAATTTTTGACAGCAGCTTTGCTTGCACGTCTTCGATTTTGGCCTATTCCAAAAAATGGACCAAACAATCTGTATCAAATTTGGTGAAGTTATCTTGAACCGACGCAACGTTTATCGGTGGTGCAAAATGTTCTCATAGTGTCGAGAACGTCAACAAAAGATGAAAAAATTGTGAACAAGTGAAGAAAATAGTCTGGACCAATCGTCGAATCACCGCTACAGAGACGTTGCTGAGGACTTAAACATATCGATTGACTCCTGCCATTCGATTTTTACAAATGATTTGTTTATTTGAATACCAGGAAGTTCGTACCAAAATTGCTCAATTTCGACCAAAACCAGCATCACATTAACACTGCTAAGTAGCTGTTGGACTCTGTCCGCGACAACCCAAATTTGCTCCAAAGGGTCATAACTGGTGACGAATCATGGGTTTATGGTTATGACGTGGAAACCAAAGCTCAATCATCCCAATGGAAGCTGCCGCACGAGCCAAGACCGAAAAAAGAGCACCAAGTTAGGTCGAATGTGAAGGTTTTGCTTACAGTTTTCTTCGATTGTAGGATCATGGTGCATCATGAGTTCTTGCCGCGGGGTAGAACGGTCAATAAGGAATATTACCTGCAAGTTATGCGCAATTTGCGTGAAGCAATCCGCTGCCAGAAACGCCCGGATTTGTGGAAGATCAAAAATTGGCTTTTGCACCAAGATAACGTCCGTGCTCACACATCGTTGCTTGTTGGCGAATTTTTGGCCAAAAACAACACTAATAATGCCGCAGCCACCGTATTCCCCAGATCTGACCCACTGTGACTTTTTCTTTATTTTATTTATTTTTTATTCATGAATAAATAAATAATTTTTGAACAGACCTTGTATAGATACCTACTTACTGTAAATTTTAACAGAAGTGGAAGAATAAAATTAGCTACTGAACCAAAACATAGCATAGCATCCACCCGTCCAGAACCCATAAGAGTTTCAACAGACAGATTCGTAGGTACAGTAAGCAATAATAATGAACTGGTAACTTTGAACAATTATTTAGGAGTTTTTTGTTAGTTCACCTGATGTGGCCCAAAATCCAATTGAAAAAAAGGAAAACAATTGTGTTCCCAAAAATTAGTGGTTTTTAGTTGAGTGACTTGTACGTACTATTTATTATCGAAATTTCTTCGATAATTACTTATATTGGATACTGATTTTTCTATCCCTCGGGAACAGTATTTTTTCTGGATAAAAGGTATCCTAGGTCCTTTTCTGTATCCCTGGCAATATGTATACAAAATATTTGTCGAATAACCAGCAACTTAGCTGTACCATTATTCACTTGATGAAGTTATAGCAAAACAATTGATGAAATTTTTGTTTTACACCCAATAAAAAATTTGATTTTGTTTATGATTATCATCGTTTGTTTGTTGTTTATTCGCTCGTGAAACGATCGCCGACAGTCAGAATGGAGTCGTCGTCGGAGGAATCCGTGGAACGGCTAATTTGATTCACGTTTGTTTTTTGAAACGTGAGTTCTTTCGCAAACAATCAACAAACGAAAGAATTCGACCGATTAACAATTTTCGTTACGACAATTAGTTCTTTTGTTTTAATGCGGTGATCGTTTTTTGTTTTCTCCGGTGAAATTGTGCAGTCGGAAAAGCGAATACGGGGTGGATACTCTTCTGTTTTCTATGTCGCGTTGTTGTTTTTATTATTCTCGACGACTTAATTTAGTGACCGAACCGACATAAGTATTGGGTGTCGCTATCAAGTAATGTTATCCTTAGTTCTGGTTTAAATGCATATTAATGGCTACCTTGGCGGTTGTAGTTCAAGGGAAATTACGTCTCGGGGATCAGGCTGCATAAGGATGCACTCCTTTTAATAGATCCCCATTAAAGTTAATGGTGCCGTCTTTTTCTTTTTCCCAGCAGTAAAAGATATATCTACCTATACCTACTGTCGGCCATCCCATTAAGATAATTTTTCCCAGTTGAGAACGCTGATAGTCGGTTTAAGGGAACAGGCGACCGGGGGTTGCTTTTAGCCTTATTCCACCCCGCGAAAAAGAATTTTCGTTTTAAATGCCGCGTCCGTTGACGAGATAAAGTTAAAGAGGGACGCCGCCTCTTCCATGCGCTACTATAACCCCCGTCTTGTCTCATCGTTCCACTGGGGGGGTTGATAATACGTAGTAAACGCCTCGCTGCCGCGGCGGTGGTCGCCTGTGCCCTCTAGATAAGTGTGCGATCATTTATTTATGGTAATTGGGACTTGTGTTGGCATCTCTCTTCCTCCTCTTCTTGGCCGGGTTGTTTCTATTTCCTCTGTCTTTTGCTCCGAGGGGGAAAGGGTCCCGACATTCTCGCATCAGAATTTATTTGACTTTTTATCCGTCAGGCTCTCATACTTAAGGAAATGCGCCGATTGTAAAACGTGCTATTTCTCGGAAACGTCCTGAATTATTCATGGACGTGGGGGGGCGCGATCTTTCCACATCAAAGTTCCCCAGAGCGTACAGGAAAAATTGTTTTCGTAATCGCATTTTTTTTTTTTTGGTCGTGGCGGAATTGGTTCCGGATTTTCTAAAGCCTATATCCCTTTAATTGTTATCTATAGCGCATAAATCCCATATATATTAGTATCTAAGCATCAACTTTCTAAAACTAAACTTTCTTACTACTTAAACCCAAAATTTTGTTTGATAAATCAAATTCTAGAACATTGTATTATGAGAGGAGATAGCCACACCGATTTTGTTTACCTTAAAACAGAACAGTGGTGTTATTGGAGGACATGGCTGATACACTAGAACATTAATTTTACGTAGTGATTATTAGAAGAGCTATTTCTTTAACAGCTACAGTCGATGCCGATTTTGAGAACAAATGATTTGCAATTTAACAAAAGAAAAAAAAAAAACAAAAGTGTCTTTTCTAGTATACGATCGCTTTTTTTTCACCGCGTATTACAGATAAAGAATACGGAATATGAATTTGTCATTGAAAGTTCAAAGGGAAAGTTTGTGTTTGACAACCCCTTCGTATTCACATAACTTTGAGTCTTGCCTTAATTGTTTGTATAGTTATTTAACTTTTTGTGTACTGACATCGCGTAAAAAACAGTATTAAAGATATGCAAAAAAACAACGAAAGCCTGCAGTTTAAAAAACCATGTCAATGACGATACAGTAGTGTCTGGATGAAAAAACGTTTCTAACGGTGACTTGGTGTTAAGCTAGCTATTAAAGGCAAGTGGTCTTAACCTTGTCAATCATTTTTATTAATAATAAAACAACTGTACGTACTGTTGAACGATTCAAATAATAAAAGAATCTACAATAACTGACTTGGTGTTATTATATTTGTATCAGGTTTACGATTAGTCGCTACAGGTGCAAGTATAAAAGCTCTCTAAATCGCCTAACAATCTTCAAACTTAAAATTCTTCGCAAGTTCAAATGTTTCATTTTTTCATTTGCTGAAAAATAACTGAACAGCGAAACAATTTAGAACGTAGTCTGTTGTCCTCATCAACGACGTATCATTTGTTATTCACATTAGTCAGTTGTTCCGTACTTCACTGGAATATATCGAAATTTTGTTTCTTTATCTAGCTAATATTCACAAGAAGTGATGACTTCTGCTTAATTGCTCTCGCCGATCATCAGATTTTATTTGATAGGTATTTCTGTTTAATTGCACTCGCCGATCTTCCGATTTTGTTTCATAGGTACATATATCAATCAAAGACTCACTGGCATCAATAATAATTATTTACCTAATAAACTTGCTAATGGCTGTTTGCATACGAATAATAAGTTAGTTAGTACATTATCTGTCAGTAAATTATATATTTTCTTGCCGTCATCATCATGATATCCGTAATCATTATTATTTTAAAGACTTCGTTCACAGACTGTATCGGGACAAGACTCGAACATGGGCATTTTCGTTTTTACATTAATTAGATTCACACTTGCATAATTAATGGCGTAATTTCGAGACGGTTGGATTATGATGATGATTATTATTATTAAAAGCTCAAAGTCGTGCTCGTTCGTAAACGCTTCTATTACATATGCGCCTGTCTTTTTTACCTATGTAAGTCGGTAGGAACAAACGAAGATTTGCAGATAAACATCGCCACACTGCGTGCATTTTGCAATATCATCATCAACTATGCATTTTTAGATACTAGGTAGTGAAAAAACAAAACAAGGAAAGGAAAACGAAACAGAACACTACGGGAAACATCTGCACTTTTAAGCGTAAAAGTACTGGCCCTTTGCTAGAGCCCTGAGGTACACCAAACAATAAAGAAGCTGTAGTTTTGGGAGTAACTAAATGAGTTTTCAAAAAATATCGAATTAATCATCCAATACCATCGGATAGGTATTAGATAGCCTCTATTTTCTATTGAAACAACTTCCCATCAAGAAATTAAATAGTTAATCGAAATAATTTCCATGTAGACAACATATGCCGTATAATATTTCCTATTTAGAAAAGGTTCGTTGGTGGTTTTCCGGTGTGTGGCAGAGGGAGAGGGGGAGTTATCCTGGTATTGTAGTGTTGCCACGGTTTCTGCCTTGTTTTGACTACGTCGGCAAATATTTATCGTCTCGGTCGGGACAAGATGAAATATTATTTTTGAAACAAAAGTCATCGCGCGGAGGCACAGGCGTTGCGAAATATACGACGCACTTCTTTTTGTTTTTTTCTTTTGTTTTCGTTTTGTTTTTTCGTTTGTTTCTCGCGACCACACCAGAAAACGACAACTGAACGGAGCATTCCACACACCATCATTCTCTTTTTCTCATGGGACACCCTCGGGCTATCATCATGCACATATACTTGTACCACGCAAGCAGGTCCCACGGACGGACGGGCCGTTTATGTTATACAGGCACCTACATACGTACATGGGTAACAACCATTTCATACGGTATTAGTACCAGCCTAGTACAAAACGCTTATTTCCCTTTTTATGTCCTTTGTACGCTGGAATTTGTTATGGGCTTATTTACGACAGGGGTTAGAACGAAACAAAGGATTGGAATGCGACCATAATTACTTAGAAAGGGGGCCAGTAACTAGGTAACAATTTTTCGAGTAACACGTACCTACCAGTGGCGTCCTTAAGGGGCGTCTAGTAACTGAACTATAATCTTCCTTATATTTAACTAGGTTTTAGGTGTCTGAGCGTCAAGAATTTATTAAGTTAGATTTCTCATTGATCGTCTTTTGTTTTAAATTTAAAACATTTGAGGCTAAACAACCGCGAGATTAAACAAAAAAAGGTCTACATGTAGTAGGTTCTACAACCAACACCAAAGTGCCTGCAGTATATGGCATATCTTTCCATTTTTATGAAATCGTTTTACCAGAAACCCCTAGAAACCCCTTAAATACGCCAATGGAGACATATCACTATACGTAACTATTATGTAAGCACCCACGTTTTGCTGATTTATGATGATTTACATATGTCACCTATAGTAAGGGTTGAATGTTTCTTTTTATGATGGCGGATTGTAGATGGTATGTTTATGTATTATAAAATAGTATGCTGGTAATTATTAGTAAGCAAAACAATTGATTGGAGATGACATTTGAAGTATGCACTGTCTAGCAGTTACAAAGGTCAGAGGTTATTACATTTGTGTAGCCGGCGGTCAGAGGTTTTAAGAACAAGAAGTTTTTGTGATTTTCGATAATTTGCCAATGTTATAACTATTACAGACTGTTATTGATGGAAAGTTGAAATTCTCACGTCTACGTGTTCATACAACCACAAAATTTGTGGAATTAGAACAACAAGGTCGACCATCGCTAATAGAGGGAAACACTCGAAAAAGACACCGAAAAACTTTTGGCGTAGTAACGGCAACTTTCATTCCCAAATCCGGAATGAGGAGTCTCAATAGTAAAAATTTAATTATCAAATTTTCTCGTGAAAATGTTAAAAGCAAAAAGTAGATAATCCTAATAAATTAATTTCGTCGTCCGTCCATAGTAAAGAATGATGACGTCTCGAAAACATACGAAGATCGCTTAAAAGAGAACAGAAGAAAATCGTAACAAAAACAATTGGAAAACTTTTAACCCTCTGATATCCTCTTCAATTCCTATGGAGAGAGTTTAAACTTTATACCAATCACCCCTTTTGGATTTAATTGTCAACATCGACAAGAAAAGGCTTTTGTTCTTTTGGTGATAGTGTGGTATTCAGAATATATTTAGATAACCGCCCCCACCTTCAAAATTCCTCCACTGTCAATACCATCATCGATACTGGACAGCAAACAAAAGTTTTTAAACTCAAACGCGATTAATTTTTTATTGAGAGTGTGTTTTGTCTTTGATTTTTGTAGGAAAAACAAACAACAAACGTCCCTTACATTTGTTTTGTGTTTTGTTTCTATTTGTGTTACCGAAACAGTAGAACCGCGGAAAGACTTTTGTTTCTTCCTTTATTTTTCCGATAGCCGTGCAATTTTTGTTGGGAATCCTTTCACTGCATGAAAAGCAGCACAATCTTCCCATTTAATCCTTGCTGTCTAGGTATCTATGTCCTTGCTGTGTCCTTTCAGCAAAAATCAAGCTTTGCATGAAAATCAATAGGTATACACACACACACACACACATACATACACATGTGCGTATGTGTATTTGTTTGTTCATGTTTGTACATATGCAAGTGTGTGTATTTGTAAAGGTAATAACTAATGTACGATGTTTTCTGCGATTGAAAAATAAGACCTGTTTTCGCACGGGACCCACTTGAGATAAAAAAGCAGTAAAAAGTTTTTACGATCCCGAGTAACAAACCTCATTAGCAATAAAAAAATAAAAGGCTCCTTAACTGCTCCGAACCACAATGGCGTGTACTATAACATTGCAACGACCAACATTTTCAAGATCGATTTATAAAATAAAAAAGAATTGAATACGTCAACAACTGAACCCTATTCTCATTTTCATTTGTCACTTACTTACTGTCATATGTTTTGTGGTAGGATTCAAATGTTTGCAATAGTTGTCCGATACGTTTTCATTTGTTATTATCTCATTTGTTTTAACGTTTCTTATTTGAATTAAGATTCATTTTTTGTTTTCTCCATTGCTCTTGACATTTTGAGTGATCTTTGTCAATTTTCTATTTCAGGCGATATGGGACTAAGTGTGGTGGGTGCGGTCAGGGTATATCACCCTCAGACCTAGTGCGAAAGGCAAGGGACAAAGTTTTCCATCTTAACTGTTTCACATGCCTGGTATGTAGGAAACAGTTGTCGACCGGTGAAGAATTGTATGTTTTGGACGATAACAAATTTATTTGTAAGGACGACTATCTAGCGGGGAACAAGACGAGTTTGCCTGGTTCCCACCATGGTAAGTACCTACCCATTTATATTTATAAAAACGTTCTGTACTGTATACGATTCGACAACCCTGTTCCTCCCCGTTGAAATATACGAAAAGGAATATTTCACCCCTTGCCTGTGGAAGCGTCGGAGTCCCTTCTTCATGCCGCCCTTCGGAAAATCGTCGATTTATTAGATTAGAAACGAACAGAAATAAGAAGAAGATGAAACGCGAGAAACGTAAAGCTCGTCAAGGATATTTGAATGACGGGGGGGTGATAGAGATGAGAGACGCCATTGGTCACATTTTTTTCTAGGCGGAGCCTCGACGCGCACATGTAACGACTGCTGCATGTATCGCGACCATGGGGGGCTCCCTTGACGACGTCGGACGTCGGGCACGCCGCGATGCTGTTCCAATAAAACTCTCTTGATCACGGCCGCTGCGATTTCTAGGTATTACTTTTAGATACATGATTCACGATGCGCTCTTTTTTTTACATAAAAACAGAAGAGATTTGACGCCATACGTCATTTGTTTGTCAACGCAATAACAAATTTCTAGACGGTACCTACAGCATTTGTTCCTGATCTTGATGTATATCCTCGATTTTCCTTTGTTTTCGAAGCAAATAAGGAGAGTAAAAATTTTGTTTTATTCATCATGCACTCCTCGTGTTCTGTAGGATATTTTTATATGTTTTCTGATGCTGTTGCCTTTATGGTAGTTGAGACGCCTTAATGGGCCTCATAAACTGCAATTTATGGGTTTCCTAATTGCTTCTGACGACGTTTGAATATTGATTGATGATAACCGTATTACTCGGGATATAATTTACAATACAATAACAATACCCGACGATGTTTCGTCAAGAAACGTTCTTTTTTGTTTTTAAAGCGCTTCTTCATCGAATCGACTTAATTGTTGGTCCATTTTCCTTGTTTTAACTTCGTACATACTAGATGTTGTTGTATCTAAGTGCACGCGGAGCAATTAACTTGTTCTAGAGTTCAATATACGAAAAAAAAAATGACTGTCGAGTAATTATACCTACAAGTATCTGACTATCTATTATAAATAACGCCGCCGGTGAGGTGGTGTAGGTATGTTTTTGTGTAAAATTTGTAAATATTGTTGCTGCCAGTGGATAATAAACTTAATAAGAAAACTGTACGAAGAAAATAATAGTGATAGCGGTTTTGATAAGGGCAAAAAATAGAGGTAAGTAGGTACTAAAAGTGCAATATTAGTTCGTCCTTATTTTATTAATTGAACGCTGGGTTTGCGGTGGAGATAAAATCACCACAACTTGACCCTGTTCCACGTGTTGGTATCTATCTATCTAATAAAGTATAAAGGATTATTTAAAAAAATCCGATTAGAAACGACTCTGTTCCTGTTGCTATTGTTACCATCGAATGGTTTTACTATTAGAACCTGAGTGATGACCTCAGT
This sequence comes from Agrilus planipennis, assembly GCF_000699045.2. Taxonomy (NCBI): domain Eukaryota; kingdom Metazoa; phylum Arthropoda; class Insecta; order Coleoptera; family Buprestidae; genus Agrilus; species Agrilus planipennis. The sequence continues at coordinate 597,290 of NW_020438904.1, read as the reverse complement.
TTAAGTAGAATCCTTCAAGTCTAGTCAAGTCCTTGATACAGTAGGTATTTTTACTAGGAAGTTGGAGAACTTGGACTGATTGTGAATCAAAGAAACGATCTGAAAAGATGTCGAACGTTTCGCTAGTTTTATAGCATCTTCATTAGCAACTCCTTCGGCTGTGTGCTTTTGGTCGTGTCCTTGTTATTGCAGTAAATGTTTTTCACAAGATATTGGGGAAATTCGACGGATTGTGAATCAAAGAAACCATGATTTCGGACCAGGGATGACGACAAACTCTGCAAAAGTGTAGTACCTACACCCTAACGTCTTGGTGTAGGTACTTCTGGGGAAAGCTGGTGTACCCAGAGGTGTAATCAGACACTAACACAGAATGTGTCGAATTCTAGGTACAATATGAACCTGCCAACGTTTCGTTACAACTACACTTTTTTTAATTTTTATGCGTTCTATAAATTAGGTATAGGTAGGTATGTACCCCAACTTTCCCCATCCCGTGTCGAAAAAAAGTTAGGGTGAAATTTGGACCAAAGTTTTGACTAAGATTAAATCATGGACCTAAAAAATTAGCAAAAAACTCGGGCCGAAAGTGGATTGACCCAAATTTAATTCTCGGCCCACGAATAAAGCAGAATTGGTCCCCAACTTTGGCCATTTGGTCCTCCCGATATATATTTTATTTTACAGGATTATATAAAAATACATACATTAAATTTTGATTTAGACATTAATAGGTATAAACATTTATGGAAAAAAATGATAATTTTTCCCTAAATCTTCAAAAGGTTTCCGTTCAGTAAATTAAACAACTGTTGATGAATTTAAAATTATTAAAATAAATTCTTAAGATTAATTTTTAATCAAGGTAAATCTTGGGGTCTAATTCTGGGTTACTTAAGAGAGTTAATTACCATCCCTGGTCCGAAACCATGATACATCCATAAAATTTAATACACACATACGTATAATACATCAACACATGTACAGGGGCGGCTTTTGGAGGCGTCGAGCAGGACAACCGCCCGGGGCCTCGCTCTTGCAGGGGTCTCGCGTACTCGAGCAACAATCTAATTAGAAAAATTTTAGGTAGGAATTTCTTAAGTCTTAAAAAAATTCGCAAATTTGCTATCTTTGTGTTTATTAGATAAATTTTTTTTAATTTCCGATAAACAATTTTAGAACTCTAAATTTATTTATGAATAACTTTAAATTTCTGGTCAAGTATCATCATTAAAACTAATTCCACAAGAACAAGGGCCTCGCAAAAATTTACTCGCCCGGGGACTTCCAATGGCTAAGGCCGCCCCTGCATATGTATATACGTATACTTGAACATATATTCAATACGTACAATAGGTATAATTGTACCTTGCAAGTCCTTATGGAAGAATGCAAGTTTATCATCATTATCATGATAAGATCGTCAGTCCCAAGACTGGTTGGACATGCACCTCCACCCTTTCCTAATACCCTGCGCTAATCTTCGCATTTCCCTAAAACTAGAACAACCCACATCCTTTTGCGAACTGTAATCTAATCTAGGTCTACGTCTAACACCTCCTAACTGCCTCTAATATGTCTCTGACTAGACCTTCATGCCTCAAAAGGTGTCCTACCAACCTATCTCGCTTATTTCTTATTGACTTCCATAGAGTCCTCTGTTTTCCTATTTTTTTTAATACCTCTTCATTTCTAACCTCTATCCACGGTATCCTCATCTTTCACCTGTAACACCACATTTCGAACGCTTGAAACCCGTACAGGGCCGCGCTCCAAACATACACCTTTAACAACCTTTTTCGAATTTTATCGTCAGGGACCATCATATCTCAATAAGATAATTCTTTAGGACTTAGCACCCGTTGAGACCTTTCATCTACCTACACGTCGAGAACTACCACCATCAAAATCCAAAGATTCAAATTGGTTAACAGAAAACCATTTTCCGTAAGGATCTACTAATTCCAATTCGGTAGCCTTTACAGCCTTTCCCGCATATTTAACCGTTTTTCTACCTATCACAATTTTTAACCGAAAAATGACCATCTTTTTATATTAGGTACAACTGATGGGAGATTTTTTGAGGACGCAGTTCTTCCGCACTTGTTCGTTGTGTTGCCTTTTTGCAATATGATAATAACCATAACAGTAGGTTACAATGATGACGATGGCGACGCCGTTGATAGAAAGTGGATGACTTCAGAATCGAGACCCGACATGACATGACGAAGGCGTTGAAGACATCTCTTCGTGACCTTCACGTCGAACGGCCGTTTCGTCGTTCCGCGTATATAAAATCGAAATTTTTGTCGGAGTCATCGTCGTCGTCTTGCGCTTGCAGCATCCAGAAAATAATAATAATAATAATAATAACAATAATAATAAAAAACACCGGAGAAGATGTGACCGTTGGCCGGCGTCTTTTTCGTCTTCTTCTTCACTATCGTCATCGTAGTCGTCGTCATCATCATCATCATCCTCTTCTTGATCGTCTTTTTTTTTCTTTTTATATATATATATACAAGCATCAACACATCACGAGCTCACAATGTGCGTGAAGAATCGGTTCGTCGAGAGAACTCCGTGCCTCCGTGGAGGCGCTTAGAAGGACCTTCGCTATTGTTGTTAGACAGCGGGAGGCCACGACGATTACGATTGTGATGACGAAGGCATCAGTCGAAATATGTGTTAGACAGAAATGCTCCGGCGTTTTTCTTAAAAAATAAAAATTTTTTTTTTCGAAATTCAATTTTTCTTGTTCGCCACAGTGCGGGGCAACCGTTGGTGAAAGAATTTTTGCGCTATCTTTAATAGTTCGCCAGATATGTTCTCGTAAACATTTAATTCTCGATTTCGAAAGTAACGCTTGGCTAAAACTTTCGACCGCTATAACTCCGAAACGGAACCTCGTAGGTGGGCGCTTTTACTCTTGACGCAGAGCCCAGTATCTCTAGAAAATTTTGATAATACTCCCATAGAGATCGGACCACTCAGTCCGGAAATATGAGCCATCCTGTGGACTCAGGAAAACACTAAAACGAACGACAGGGCAAATTGTGCGAATTGGGTCGGCTCTAGCGCGGACCAGGGGTGTCACAATTTAAAACTGCTTCCATCTAAAAATTTGCCGCATTCATTGGGCTTCGAACAAGCCCAGTTTGGTACGGATCGGACTTACGTCTGCGGAGCTATGGATTTTTAACCGCGGCCATGTTCGCGAGCGCGCAGCTCCTGAGTTTGACGTTTCGCGAGTTGTGGCTGGGAAACGGTGGGACCTATCGGAAAAATTCTTTCACAGGCGGATGCCCCGACTCAGCGCGAACGTTTTGAGGCCGTATGAGGTCGCGCGGTGTTGATGANTGCGGTCGCATTCGGTGTTGATGAAAAATTCAAAATTTTCAAAAATTTTTACATTTTTTTTCTTCAAAATTAAATTTTTCTTGTAAACCTAGGTACGGGCCAACCGTTGATGAAAGAATTGTTGCGCTATCTTTAATAGTTCGCCAGATATGTTCTCCTAAACATTTAATTCTCGATTTCGAAAGTAACACTTGGCCAAAACTTTCGACCGCTATAACTCCGAAACGGAACCTCGTAGGTGGGCGGTTTTACCCTTGACGCAGAGCCCAGTATCTCTAGAATATTTTGATTATACCCCCATGGAGATCGAACCACTAAATCCCAAAATATGGGTCATCCTGTGGACTCAGGAAAACACTAAAAAGATAGGGCAAATTGGGTTGGCTCTAGTGCAGACCAGGAGGGTCATACCTCAAAACTGTTTCCGTCGAAAACTCATTCTTTGTACTTCTTCACATTATCTATTAATTCTCTGTAGGTGCCTAGGTTTATCAGTCCTTCTGTACCTATGCCATGGTGTTTCGAAAATCTTAGCCTCTCTTCCGAATGCAAGAATTTTACGCGAATTTCTGGAACTTTCAAAAGTTCTTAATAATTTTCCACCTTGTTTGGATTCCCAATAAATACTCAGGATTCTCCGAAACTTCAGCCATTTTCCGGTTTTCCTGTTACTTCATTCATTAATTTTTTTGGGCATTCAATTGTTCAACAAAACAAATAAGCAACCGAATAGGCGTAAATAAAGATGAATCAGCAAACAAAAGACATTGTCATCGTTGACGACTTTGTGTGTTGCGGGATTCGAGAGAAACAATAAAAAACAAACGAAAACGAAGAAACGTACATATGTGACGGCGTGTCGTTATGTATTTATGTAGAGGTGTATATATGGTGAGAGGCTTCTTTCATTGTCAGAAGAAGGCAAGAGGAACGTCGATGTTCATGTATTCGCGCCAGAGTTTGAATAATACTAAGTCATAATATATATAGACGACGCGGACGGACAACAATTTTAATAATTTACGACGCCGTAAATTTCGACTTGTAGATTCACGAACAGTCGAACGTTATTACCTACTGCACTCGGGAAGGACGTGACAACGCCTTTTTCTACGCCGTTTTCCAGAAAAACACCCGTAAATTAAGTGTAATCTTTGGCCCCTAGGGCTGCACCTCTGTTATTTATGGCTTGCACAGCATCAGAATGCATACATTTCTGACGCGGGTCGACGTCGTCGAATACGGACCCATACTCGAAGGACCCATGTCATCCTTTCAAGACCAAGTCTCCTCCACAAGGACGTTTCTACCCACTGAAGGAAGTCGTTGTCCGAATTGCTTCACAGGTCTCTTTTTGTTCTTCTTTCTTTAATTTGTCAAAAATTTCCCAAATTACTTCCATTTCATTCTCGTAGAACAAAATTAATTACCAAATCCTAGAGTTAGTCATAAATTTTTGATAACATCCTCAATTTGGTCGGCAACAATGTGCTGATGGGATCTAGCGAGATCGATATTTCTGTATCCGTTAAGTGGGAAGATTGAGCAAATTTCGTAAGAGATCTCTGTCTTTATTATGCTTAAAATATTTCATTTTTTGGGCTCACTTCCTTCAGGATAAGGGGTTCTATATTCCTAGCATCCTGAACGATGTCACCTTTTGTCGCCTCTTACGACACGCTGTGACTTAGCGGTGAGGCTATTCTACAACCCCCGGCCTCACACAGGGTTCTACAATTATCACTGATTAAATACCATAACAAAACTGTTAAATTACAGACAAAATTATATAATCAGTTTGACAATTAACGTTTTGCTTCTGCCTAGACCTTAGATTGATCGTTTGCCGATGTGCTATTTAGTTGTAGGGGTTACTCTGCCTTGTTATTTTGATATTCAAGAGAAAGAACAATATTTGTTTTGTCGGAGAAACAAAATTCTATTCATTTGTTAATGTAGAAAACAAACGACTCACTTATTCGCTTACATACCTCATTTGTTTAAATCACGCCTTTTATTGGCTGATATGTTCGCTGTGGACATATTTTGCTTGTCCCGTAGCATAACTTGCAAGTGATTTGACGCATAAGCGAAAAGCGTTTAGGGTAACGGTTAATTAAACATATTTCTTCCGTGTAGAGAGAATTTGAAACAGAGCAAAGGTAAATCAGTATTTTTATTTTTGCAAGAGGAATTAAAAGTGAAATCTTTGCTTTGAGATAGAGGGGTGTGTGGTAGAGAGTAGTCGACGACTTTGTGTACGCGTATGTATATAACGATAAAACAAAAGAATAACAAGGAAAGACAAAAGGGTTGCTCGATGCGAGTGTCGGAGTGTGCAGTCGTGACGTTGGTGGTATCTATTCTGTGGTCCCTCGGGGCGTTACGTCATCGGGCTTTTTCGCATTCCCTATGCAACCGGCGTGTTGTCTTAAGCTCGGAGCTTTTGCGGGAAGCGCGAGCTTTTGTTTGCTTAGCGAAATTGAAACCAAACGACGTTGATCACAACCAGATTTCAAGGATTTAAAGTGAAAAAAATGCAGCGCGAGACGCGGTTCAATATTGGATGCCGGGTGCCGGCCGATTCCAACATTTTCCACTTTTTATTTTCCTTCGAGGAAAAACTGGCGATTTAACCTTCTCTGTTAATAAAGAATTTTCCACCCCTGAAGTACTTTGATTTATGATTTCTTCTATAATTATTGATATTGTTTGGTGATGATTGAGGAATAGTTTTATCAAGCAAGAGCTTTATCGTTACAGACAGACATACAGATGCCTGACGGTGACTTCGACGATGATGATGTAGTAGAACGAATTGGGACATATCCTTAATAAGAAAATTTTCGAAAGAAACGTAATCTACGCACAAAATGTATCGTAATCCGATAAACAAAAAACTGACGATCGTGGCTGTCTGTACATAATAAAAAGAACGATCATGGACACTTACACAATGACCATAAGTACCTAGTAAGTGTAATACGAAGATTAAAAAATTTTATGTAATGTCCCAAAAATCCATCCGCCTTTGGGAGTTTTGGCAAAAGCAAAAACCTTCAAGAAAATTTCGTTTACAGGTTTAGGTCTTTTTTGCATATCGAGAATCGGGACACCTGACTATCTTGACTCTTAATTACACATAAACAGCAGCTTTTGTTTCAATTCGCTTTTTTTCCGTTCATGCTTTTTAACCGTCAGTTTAATGAGTGACTGTTACATCTTTGTCAATTTCAGAATAAACCGTTCGTTTATATCCATATACAGGGTGACTTTTAAAACGACATAGGTAAATTATCTCACTCTGAGGTAAATTAACAAAAGAATCGAATTCAAAAGGTAGTCAATGGATCTGAAAACAAAAGCCAGCAACAACAAACAAAACAAGTAAACATCTGCAAATGTTGTTTTTCAAGTGTTACTTTATTGCTTGGTCTGCTTTACTCTGTCAATTGTTTCGGCCATTGAGTCATTTTTATATGGTGTATATATATAAAATGATAGTTACAATTATTTTCATAGGTTGTATGTTGGCAATTGTTTTCCGATTTAATACCACGTTGTAGAAATTCATCTTGTGTCTTTTTCGATATAGATTTCTAATTCTTGACAATTATCAAATCCGATTATCCGATTATTCTTGATGACAGATGACAAGCCATTTTAAAATACCTTTATTTTATGCCTCGATCGCCCTGTATAATGAATAATACGAACGTGTTATCTAGTAAGTTTATAGTTTTAGTACTTTGGCATTAAGTATCAAGTACATAATATTAGATTTAATGAAATGCGCGGTAAGTATTATGAGTATCCGTCATCCGGGACGCGACGACAGAAGAAAAAACCTGTAAAATCCTTGATGTGGCAGATCATTGTAAAACCACGAAACATGACGATTTCACGCAATGCTGCAATAGGCTTCGACCAAGCATGAATTTCTTTTCCTTACAAATGGCAATACTGCTTACTTTGTGTTTATTAATCGAGCATGTACCCACCAGACAGTGGCGGATGATGCACAAGGGTCACGGGGGGGCACGTGTCGTATAAGTACCTAGGTTTTCTGTTATTGGACGAATTGGAAAATTCTATGGAAAAAACTTAATTTCACTATATGGGTATCAATCCGTACCATTGGATACCTAATTTTGGTAGGTAAAGGCTAAATCAACATATTGATAGCTGAATAGGCCTATGATTTTAACCTAGACGCTTTTTGTTACGTTTTCCATTAAGTACACAATATTTAGTATCTACCGCAAGAAAGAAAAAAAAGAAAGTTGTGTTAGTTATACCATTTATAACGCAAGAACGGCTGAACCGATTTGGCTGAAAATTGGTGGGGAGGTACCTTAGAACCAGGAGACGGAGATAGGATACTTTTTTTCTATCCCGTTCCCGTGGAACTTGGGATAAAACGTGGTATAAGAAGACGCAACTCACAGCAAAACTAAAAATTTATCATTCAAAACATCAGTCTAGCCGTTCATTTGTTAAAAATGGTATAACAAAATTTCAATCTCTGTTGGGGGGTGGGAGTAGTGGTGAAGAGGAGTTGCAATGTTTAAATGGAACATAGATATATTATTTGTGGTCAAATTTACTTGAAACTTGGTCTTAATGGTCTCTCATTTAATTTCCTAAAGACCTGTTTCGACATTTTAAAAAATTCAACCTTCAAAGGGGGGAGGGGTAAAAAGGTGTTGCAATTTTTAAAAATCAACCCTTAACGATGAAATGTTATTGCTACGTTTGTGTTTGAAATCTAAGATGGCGACATTACATAAAATAAAAACGTTGTAAAGGTTAATTGGGAGTTAAAAGATTTTATGGAGAAACAATTTTTAACCCCCCCCCCTTTCGGTAGTCACCAGGAGTAAATGCCAAATTCCTCCATCTCCCTGTGGTTTTTACGTAGTAATTCACAGCTGGAAAAAGCCCTAGATTTTTCTAAAGGAGATTGACAAAAACCTAACCCCCCCCACCCTTGCGACCAAGCGTGGTATTTTCGAAGACCCTTTCCTTCCCCTAACGGGTCACATAGTACGGATCGTTGGAGCTATTTTTTTTGGAAGAAAATTGATGGAAATTAAAACTAAATGGAAAATTGGTAATCGAATTTCATGTTATTAAGGAAACAAAACACCTCTCCATTATCTATAGATAACATACCCCTAGTTGTTTTCGTTAATTCAACAAAAGCATACCTGTAATAGATATAATTAAATTGCAAAATGCGTAGATAACTTTCTAGAATACCTTTTTCTGCAGAATACCTACATAGTTAACATGTACATTGGGAAATCATGTAAAAGTACATCCTACCTTAATAAACGTCCCTGCATGATATCCAATATTAGTGTTAAACAAACGCACATCGAACAACAATAACTCCGTTTCATTTGTTTAACGTTTTTAACCACCGAAAACAATGCGATATTATAAACGATCACGCCACGACTGTTCTTCTAATTTTATTCTCTGCAAACTGATACACGTTTCTACGAGTGTTATTACACTGCTTCTTATCTATTTTAATTTTTTGTGCCGCTTTTTTTACCTCATCCTCGGCTATTATTGGCCATCCTTCTCGAACACACGATAGCGCGTATTACAAATACAGCAATGACTTTCACGCGAGCAGAAGGACAAACGTATGACGGTAAATTACTCCTAATATTTTTATCATTGACTGAACACGAATTTATATTGCTATACCAGATTTTACCTATCCGAAATTTCTACAACGTCGATTTCGGATTTTAATGTCATAAAAATCGATAGTAGACCACTTTCCATACAAGGGTGTATTTTACTGCCTTAAAAATTGAATTTGATAGGTGAGAGAATGATAAGATTTCAAAATATTGGTGACATCACTGGATCATGTTAGTCGTTCTACCTTTAAGTATATACTTCATGTTTTTAAAGACCTTTTAGGGTCTTTTGACGTATTTCTATGTTAAACTTTTTAAAAACAATCGGTTTCAATTGGTAACAATAAACGTCAATCGTCTTTACGTTCAATTGTTTTTATGTGTTGCGAGTTTTCCTGAGTCCCTATTTTTACTGAATTACATACAAACCGACCTAAAAACATCTAGAATAGTGTTTACCTATCGTGGTCACGTTAAGACGACAGCAAGAATTGGAGACCAAAGCGTGAAACTCCAAAATAATCTCATTACTTTGTAAAATACGCCGGTTTTTTTTGTCTCGCGGACCACCGTGCCAAAAAGGACTAAATCATCGACTAACTGCGACACAAAACAATTTCCAAACGCTTTATATGACTACCATAGTGAAAAGATTGTTTGGAAATATAAATTTGATCCTATATAGAAAAATTTTGATTTCGACAGTACCATTTGAAATCACTCCGTTTTCACGTTTTCTTTGCAACACGACAACAATCAATTTTATCACAACTAAATTACAAAATTTTCTGCTATATTCATATTCAGCATCAAAACAGAAAAAACTGAAGTCGATGTCTCTTGTTTCTTTCAATTGTTCGAGCAGTTTGCAATTATTTTCATATTAATAACTAACAATGATACGTGAAAAACAATCGATAAATTACGAGATGCATTTGTCTTTGTAACAACAAACGAAACAAATTGGTATCGGCAAATTGATTATTGTTTTATTGACTGTATTAATTCCTGATTGTTAATTACCCCCTAACCATAGATTAAATTAAAAACCTATAATGCGAGATATGATATATCACTGCAAGCTCTGTCTGTTTGTCAATCACCCAGTTACCACCCATGACCAAAAGTACCACCTTTTGATTAAAGACAAGGCTTTTGTAAAATCTCATATTATTAGCGTTTTAAAAGACAGTGGCGAACGAATATGGGAAAAATAACGCTTCTTTTACTTTATAAACATAATGCGCCTATCTCGTCTAATAATAAAGTTGATTTTGACGAACAACAAAGTCAAGCCGCAGCATTGTCGGTTCGATTTTTGGTACCCACCTATACGTGATACACAAATAATAGTTTATGGGTGCGTGTTGTTGTATGCGTGCGTTTTCAACCCCCTCCGGCGGGTTGTTCGAGCACAAGCTGCAAAAACATCCCCTTTCAAGCGAGCTGTTGGACCGTACCGCTACTCTGATCCGTTAAAAGTGATACCACCGCACCGTGTGGATTACATAGTCCTGGTAGTGTTTTGTTATTTTATTGTTAATCCGGCTAGCTCATAACCGAACAATAGATAAATAAAACGGGCTAAAACGTATTTATACCACCAACAACAAACGCAAGTATGCAATACCAGGTATATAAAACCTAGATAACCTAAAGAGAATGATTTAGAATTTTCCGGAAGGTTCGGGAACGTTCTCGAATGATAACTAATTTTATTTTAATAAAACGAAGGCAACACGTCTTGTTTAGAATAATTCTACTCAGAAATTTCTGTAAGCGAAATGGGTGCGTATGTCTCCTCTGATAATACGCCCATGACGATGAGTGTCATGTCATCTCATGGTATCCATTAGTTCAAATTTGAACGGGTCCAACTGGTTAAGCGTTAGATAATACGACTCGGGGTCGACATACCGGCGCAATGCACTTAATTCAATTTCTTCGTCTCTTTAGCCATTTGTAAGAAGATGCACGGTTATTAAAACAATATTATTTATAATTATATTCATGGAGGTGTGACCGACCGACTTACTGACTGGACTTGGACGGTGTGGCTACAATCAATACCATAAATTATTAATGATATAAGGTTGAGAGGCAGGCGTGGATAATTTTAGGTGTAATTTCGTCGATGTGATGATTGTGGCAATTTAATTTCGATGATAAACAGTCATTATCATTTCAATTTGGCTTAGAGTTAAACCAGCGTCGATAAATGCACGGGAAACAAACGATAGCATCAGCATCATAAGGTCGTCAGTCCTAGGATTGGTTGGACATGCACCTGCAGTTTTTCCTGTCCTGGGCTAATCTTCCCGTTTCCTTAAAAGTAGAATAATATCCGATATTCTTAACTATATGTGAACAGTAATCTAATCTAAGTAGATGGGATACAGGCGGAAATTCGAAAACATGTAGCACAAGAGGTTGGAGATCGTATGTTTAAACTAGTTAGTAACATTTACGAGACGGGGAAAATCCCAGAGGATTATAAACGGAACGGGGTAGTAACCATACCTAAAAAGAGAGACGCGGGTAGGTGCGAGACATTTAGAACAATTAGCTTAACTTCCCATGCGTCAAAAATCTTAACTAGAATTGTACAGAGGATGGAAAAAAGGGCGGAAGAACTATTAGGTGAGGATCAATTTGGGTTTAGAAGAAATAGAGGAACGCGGGAGGCCATTCTAGCTTTACGGGTAACAATAGAGAAAACGGTAGAAAAAGGAAAGAGCGCGTACATGGGATTTGTAGATTTAGAAAAAGGTTTTGACAATGTTAAATGGGACAATACGTTAAATATACTTAAAAATGTAGGGATGAGTTACAGAGATAGAAGAGTGATACTTAGTTTGTATAAAGAGCAACAGGCAGTTATAGAGATGGGGCTGCAACGTAGAGAAGTAAATATTAGGAAGGGAGTCAGACAGGGATGCACACTGTCACCGCTACTTTTTAATCTATACATCGAAGACACGATCGCCTTCATTAATGACAGGACGACTGTAGGTAGGGGTAGATATAAAGGGGCAACTAGCCCTACATGTCTGAAAAGATGTCCCACCTATGTTTTACTGACTTCTTTAGAGTCCTCTGTTCTCTTATTCTTTTTAATATCTATCCACGGTATCCTAATCAATCGCCTGTAACACCACATTTCGAACGCTTCTAACCTTTTCTTTTCCGCCACGCCCACCGTCCTTGTTTCGCACCTGTACAGCGCCGTGGTCCATACATACACCTTTAACAAACCTTTTCGAATTTCTAAATTAATCGTTCGTGAGCAAAGAAATTACTTCTTTTTTTTTGAAGGCGACACGACCCTGCGCTATCCTCTGCTTTATATCCCAACTACTCCTTCCGTCCTAATTTATCTTACTTCCTAGATATCGAAAATCAGTCACTTCTTCTAATTTTTCTTTTCTTCTCCTATCTTTATATTCGCTCTTTCCCTACGTTTTCTTCCCTTGCATGCCAGTATCTTTGTTTCACTTTTATATATTTTCATACAATACCGTTTTGTCAATACCGCTTCCACTTTATTTAAAGCTATCTCTAACTCCTCCTTGCTAGATGCTAATACTTCTATATCATCCGCAACTCTAAGCATATTAATGTTTTACCCCTGCATATCTATCCCTACAGTTGTCCTGTCTTTAAGGATGCCGATCGCGTCTTCGATTTACAGATTAAACAAACCACAGCAAAAAAGATTATTTCTAGAATACGCTAGTAGGTATGTCTTTATTTAAGTTTTGGTTTCCATAACAAGTAAATAAAATAGTAATAGATATAAATGTATACCTCATAGATACCAATAGACAGAGACATTCGAAAAAGAGACAACAGAAAATTCAATTAACTATGCCAAAAAACTAATTAAGATTAGCAACACATTTTCGCGTTTTGACATAATTTTATTCGTCTTGCCCTTCAATAACAGATTTGGTAAAGGCATAGCTCCTTTTGAAAGGGCTCTTCTGGTCGGTAATTTTCGTCAACCCCGGCATCACAACACTACTACCCTTTTCGTCTATTAAATGTCGATAATAGGTCAAAGCCTGTGTGGCATACAGCGGGTATTTTTTGCAAAGATCCTCGTCTATCAGATCATAGCCGCTTTTCACTTTAAACCCTTGGGCGTTATATTCGGCGTTGTAAGTGGTACAAAACTCCCTTTCCATTGGCTTCTGCGCCCTTTCCTTTAAGACCTCCTCGGCCACTTCTTTGTAAAGTTGTTCTGTCAGCAATTTCTTCCGTATTCCGACGTTCGTTTGTTCGTCGGGTTGGGGAGGTCCGTACTCCTCTTTCATGGTGGAACAAACCCCTTCGTTGGTCTTTTTTTTCGCAGCGTCCCTTATTAACCATTTGTGACTGTCGCCGCGGTACTGTTCTTCCCAACATCTGTCAGATTCTACGCTGCTTACGTCGTCCGGTATCACGTCTTCAATAGTTAGATGATCGGGAAGCTGATCGGGAGATTGATGTTGCCCGTTTTCATCAGTCATGTTTTTTAAACGAAAATCTGTTGTAATCTATAAAGAAATAAAGAAATAGCGGCCTCTATACTAATTCTATTGTTACATTGTTTTGTTAATAGTTAATATGTATTGTGGCTTGCTTAAACTTTTTAAAAACGAAAAAATAATAAACTGTTATAGTGTTTTGTTTGTTAATACCGCTTGTTCTTCACTCTTTTTCCAATTGTTTTTTAATATTTCATTGTTTTCACAAATGCTACTGTTACTTGTTCGTAAAATTACTATTTCTTTTTTTTCGCTAGAAACAATAGAGTGTTTTGAAATAGTTGAAATTTAAAAAATATGCCCAATACATATTATATAATTGCGAAATAGGACGACCAGCAGCTTGTTTATAACTAAGTTATTCCTAATAGAATAAATTACAAATACTATAATTTATATCAATTAAACGAATGAAACTAATGGACCTGTTTTTTTGTTATGACTAAATAATTTCCAAAAAGGGAAGTGCGTTCTTTGCACTTATGGGACATTAAGTCGTAAACATAAACTATAAATTTTTCAATACCTAAGGTAGATTCTGTATGGTTTTCATGCGTTTCACAGATATCAGTTATGCAAATTCGGGCCTTTATTCATTCAAACGATAACCACGTCCAATATAATATTCCAATTTCGTTTAGAAAAGCTATATTTCATTCAAACTTGCGCCTCGGTATCGACAGAAATATCAGAAGCTTTATCGCCCAATTTTGACAGGTAAAAAATAGTTTGTCATAGAAAACATTTCGACATTAAAACGATTTCATTTGTCGATGTTACCGAAGCAATCGCCGATCGAAACATTCGATACTGCAACGATGTGTTTCAACGTATACATACACAGGCGCAAATGTTAAACATTAAATACATTGTGTCCCATACATTAATTTATGAACAAAAATTTTAATTAAGGACACCCTCTAAATTGATTTCTTTTTTGTTTGTGTGTTCAGTATACATGACAGTAGAACTACGATAATATAGCACACAAATACATACCCACAATGATGTAAAGTTTGAATTTGTTAAAAACAAGTGAAAAACGAAATATTTTCGTAGCGTTGCAATACTGACGAATGAATATTATTATCTATATGGCGTTTCCAATATTTGATTTGGTGGTAGGCGGCGTACAGCGGCTACGGTTACCATGGCAACTGTCGAATCGAAAAAGCTCACCGAGCCGCTACGGAAACACGTTCAGAGCTTTGAACTTTACCTCTAAACGCGACCGGAAATTCGGAAAACGAATATCGGAAAAATAAAAGTCCTTATACTACAACAAAACATAACGGTCGGTAACTAATTTATAACAGCGGCTAAATTGCGTTCTTCTGCTATTTTGTTTCTTCTGCTACAACTTAAGAAACAATCATATGACGAAACAGTTGATGTGCTGTACATTATTTCCTTTGTAGTGTGCTTTTGTTATTGCTAGTCTACTGTTTATAACGAAGCACATGGTTAACAGTAGAATGAGTGTTTCTACAATGTCCGATACGGATGTAATAAGGTCCGCTCCTCGCGTATTTCGAGACCCATGGGATTTTCAAATACCTCTAACATCACTTTTATCAAAAAAGGTCCATCCAAGGTGGTGTTGCCCATTAAGGCGCCGTGGAGACGTGCGGATTATTTTGAATAGCATGTTCGATACCTTCAGATCCTATTTAGCTTCTAGGTTTCCTGTTATCTCTGTAGATATTTATGTAGATAGTCGTCGAGAATGACACACCGAGAAATCTTTACACTTGAACGCATCTTTTGTTTATTTCTTTCGGTTGTCGTTCCACAGCCACGCTATTTACCGATATTTACCGTGGCGGACAACGTCAACGTGTGCCGTGGCGATTCCATGGTGATTCCAAGGCAGCCGCGACCCTAGCCAAACGTAGTAGGTATGCACTAGGTAAGATACCTACGTGTATCTCTTGCCGTGACGGCGTATTAAAAGAGAATTAAAGAAAAAAAGATAATAACATCCAAATCCGGCGTTATGCCACATGTCCGTCCCGTAATAACGGTCACAATGTCTGTCTGTCTGTCTGTCCGACTGTCCGTCCGATTGGTATACCGGCCGGCCCTGAGGTAATAATGGTACCCACAACCGGCAGAGACCCAGCAAGCGACCTGGCACCTTGACAGACGTCGTGTTCTCCGTGGAAAAGATTCTTCTTCTGTCCGGAATATTCATATTACTGGCCGAGATTACCTAATACCAAAGAGCTAAAAACGGTTATGGACAGAACCATCTAGAATTGCTCTACTTGGAAGCACCCAGTAATAATAATTTCTTTGTTTTCTTTTTGGAACAAAGAAAAATTTTGAACTCCCTACATCCTTAACAGTTAATTCTATAAAAAAAACATCAGACTATCGTTGCATATTATCTGTGTGTACCTCTGACAATAGACGATGACATTCAACTATTTGGTTGCGAATAATTTTTCCCGTGTCTTTCATTGTTTAAAGAAAAAAAACAAGTGATTGATGGTTGTTTTGTTTTTTACTTCACTTGTTATCGTCTCAAATTCTATAAGTACATATACCCTTAAATAAAACGGTAGCGGTATTGACAAAGCAGTAGATTTTGTATGAAAATGAATTAAGGTAAAACGTAAATACTGGTATACAAGGGAAGAAAAAGTAGGAAAAGAAACTCATCAGGATAATTAAGGATATGGGATGTTCTTGATTCAGGAAAATGCGAAGGCTACATCAAGATAGGAAAGAGTGCATGTGCATGTCCACTAGACTTAAGATGATTGTGATAATGAAAACATATTTCAATTATCGTTTTTCCGGACAAAATCCCCATTAGGTATTATTTGCAATGCCAATTTTCCACATTACTTTATTTGCTGTCTCCAGTTGATACAGTTCTATGGATTTATGTATATATCCCGTCACAGGCTTAAACTTTTAACCTTTGTCGAGCAGTTTCGATGTCAGTTGTGTACAACAATTTCAGAACATCTAATATGAAGTGTGATGTACGTATGTATGTATGTATATATATCATAAGCTTTTGAGAACACGCCAGCATTAAAATGTAAAGACGTGCTAACCGAAAGGCATTATCATTCAAGTGTAAAAGAAGGTTTAGAAACTCCAAACGTATAAAAAACATCGAAAGTGATCGTGTCTGTTCATTTTTTTTTTCCCGACAGATTATCATGAAGCTACCAGGACGTAACAAACGAAAAGCCGGTCATTGTTTCAATATTTTGTTTTTCTTTTATCGGCGTTTCGAGTATGTTTTTGTTTCTTTTACGTTTGAAGTGATGAAATCTTTAACTGTTTCGATAATATTTTGTTTTTATCCTATTCATCTATTTAATGTTAAACCTTCAACTTTATTGATAGTTAGGAAAATTGTTTCGACTAGATTTGAACCTGGGAGTCATTTAATTTAGAATCACAGAAATCAAGGAAGATCTCTGTTTAAGGCGAGTCTTTAATAACTGGCTTCCTGTATCGTGTTTTCGTCGTTTAACTGTATAAAATACAGATTAAGTGTTTCGTTAAGTAATTATTGGTCGTCGATAAAAAACTAGTACTAATCAATTATCTAGTGAGACCGACCCGGCTCGGAAATAAACAGTAAACGGGGGCCCTTATCTTAATTTATGTACTCCGACTGCTTGCATCAGTATTATACCAGTCCGTATAATAACCATCAGTTCAGTCGTGGGCAGAAATGAGAAATGTCAAAGACCATCGATAGTTATATTTGTTCGACATTCAGAAATTCTAGAAAAAGGAGAAATATTTTCTGACTAAACTGTAGAATATCTGTAACCAGTTATTTTGAAGAACCCCTACGTAAGTTTACCTCCTATTGACTGAGATCGTTGAGGAAATTACTCAAAAGATCTCTTCCTTTATCATAGTTTCTAGATGTCTCTTTTCTATAGTCCTCTCCTCCAGGATGAAGCGCTCTTTTACCCGTAAGAAATTTCAAAATTTCCCTTACACGTTTCGTAGCGCGTGTTTCATTTGTTTTAATAAAATTGGAAAGTCACGTCACAGAATAAGAAACAAACGAGTGTGGTACAATTTTTTAGCATCAGGTCGTACTTCTTTTATTTTTATTATATATCTAAACACTAGACAAAGGTTCAAGGAACGATTCATGGCTATTTTTATGAAGAAAAATAAACCTTTGCCGAAAAATATTTCCGATGTTTTCGAACATTCATATACTGGAATTCTGAAATTTCGTGTCGACAGGGTGACACATGTTTAGAGAACACCCTGTACAAGTACGTGTATTATTGTTTAGTGTTTGTGGCGGGACATCAGTTTGGCATTTTTTCCGCGATTTCCATCTTTCACGGTCGTCCAATTACTGGACGCGGGTCGGCATGGGGTCGCGGCAACAAACCCCAATTAGCGGACTAACTGCTGCGAGACAAGACATTACGGACAGGCCAGCGAAAGCCCCAAGGAGGCCAGCGAGGCCCGACTCTCCGTTTCCTCCACGTTCACACCTAAACACCTACACACACCTCGAGAGTCCGCGGCGTGCGAGGACACTGTGTTCGCATGTATGTATGCAGGTACAGATACATACATATAACGTGGCCGTGTCTTCGAAGAAGAACAAGAAGAAGAAGAAACGACGAAATAACCAGCCGACTAAGACACCACGGTGTTTTATGTCCACGCAGGGGCCCAAACGTACTCGTAGATCATAGTTATGGGCCTGACTGACGCGAGCTTTTCGGCCCGCTCGACGGCGTTGCAATTTGGACCCAAAAAAAATCCACGGGTTTAATAATAATAATAACAATAATAAATGCTAGATGCTCAGTTTTTTATACAGGCACCACGCAAAAAAAAAACTGTCCACATCGCGACTGGATTTGAACTCGCGTACTCCAGCGCGGTAGATCTACGCTCTAACCACTGGACTATTTCGAGAAATAGTTATTTTCGTCGAAATTATCGCGCGGGCAAGTCAATTTTGTTGTTTTTATGCGTAAAAATACGGGAAAAACTAATTTTTCCGAAAGTGAGACCTACTTGGAACGATTTTCCGACCGTGCAAACCCTTAAATTACAAATTTAATCGAATTTATTAGAGTCGGGATGTTTTCGCTAACGTATTCGACCTTTCACTGTTATAAGTCACTTAATGAGTGAAATTTGGACATTACAATAAACGTTTGCTTCTTCTGCCGCTAATATATATATGTAAATCATATGAAAGACAGCTCCAACATGTGTTGTAATAAGAAAGTTATTGATGATAGAATGGGTAACCGTAGTCATAAAAACGAATTTATCAATCGCCCACCATTTGTTACTGTTTAGTGCACGTAGCGTTTGCTTTCGTCATTTGTTTTCCTTTCCCTCTTCACTTGTTTGTCATAATTAAACAATAAGATTAATAACGACGAAAAGTCGTTTTGTGGAGGTACCAGCGTGACCTTGGAAAGGTCGCGTTGTGGAATGATTGACAGCCTGTCCGAGAATTGTTTTGATTTATTTCCAAAACCCAGTATCGAAAGTACAATTAGTCAAAGTAAAATGAATTAAAAAAAATGAGAAACGATCATTTTTCATTCTGTGTAACTGTATGCATATATGTATATCTACGGTATATTCCCAGTATTCGCCGCTCATAAATATTGCATGAGAATATTATAATTTTCCAGTGTGAGAGGGCCGCGCGCCGCTGGGATGACTGAAATGGAAATTAGTACGGCATAAAGCAAGAGTGTGCTGTGGTCCGGTACGTACGATAACGTGATGTTTCTTCAACCTCGTTAGTAATGAATTGGATCCGGCAATAGACGATGACATTCAACTATTTCGTTGCGAATAATTTTTCCAATGCCTTTCATTGTTTAAAGAAAAAAAAACAAGCGATTGTAGGGTGTTTTGTTTCTTATTTCACTTGTTATCGTCTCAAATTCTATGTACCTATACGTATTCAACAACTTGAGTATGACATTTTAGTTATAAATCTTTTAGGTTCCTATATGCGCTTAGACGATTTTGAATTATCCTTATGTTTCTTCTGATTCTAAAGTTAAAAAAGAGGTTACCCTCTTGCAAGGAGAGGTAGTATTAGTCTATCCCTTCAACATCCTGGCAATTTCGAAGTTTACTTAAAGACGCTTCTGCCAGTGACACTGACGATTGAAAATCATGATATATCCCTTGAAGTATCAGTTTCTGCTCGGTCCAAAAATGAAACTCCCGAACTCTATGAAATGGGCTCCAAGATTTGTTTTGTTTTTTTCTTTTGTTTTTAGTTCACATGTCCTAAAGATTTGAAAAGCGAACTTGGCAAGCAGTACTTTGTTCTCATAGTTGCTTTACAGGCACGTTGCCACATACAATTGTCGCACACACGGGGTCTTATCAGCGCGAAACAATGGCAACAAATCTGTTACATACGAAAGGCCGTTTTACGAGGCAGCCATTTCCAATGGGCAATAATATTATTAACAGGTCCCAATAATAAAAAAAGTCTTTCTCTTTCTCCACATTGGACACGCCAATTGACTGTACGTTCGTGGTCTATAGACTTTATTAATTACATCCCTTTGGCGGATCCCGTAAAAAATCCGGGCACAATGAGCGACGGTTCTTATTTTTATTTTCTTCCTTCCGCTTCTCGAACAGAAGGAGCGAGCAGTTTGACGACGAACAACAACGAGTTATTCCGTTACATTGTTGCCAGTTGAAACAAATGCCAACACAACGCCACGACCAATTGTGTGATTTATTATTGAAAGTCGGAGAGTCGTAAAATTTGCTGTTCGGTTCCAACAAGGACCTATTTTCAATACAAGCTTTATCGATAATGACGATGGCTCAATCTCATCGATTTTCAACGTCAGCTTGTTCATAACCTACTCATCAGCTAAAAAGAAAACAAAAAACAGCACCATGAACTCAAACAGTTGAACGATAATAATAGAATAGTAGTTTCAGTTGTTTCAATCAATTTATTATTCTTTTGTTTTTATTTTTTTTTTTTTTTTGAAATAAATACGACAAATTCCCGTTTTCCACGCTTCCCTCTTCGATTTCCAAACGGTTTTCGATCTGAATATTATCAGAGTAAATAATAACACAGCTGTCAAACAAGTAGAAGTGCTACTACGGAATATACTTTTCGGGGCTAACGCGTTCGAGAGAGGCTCTTTCTACCCCTGCGGCGACGACCACCCCCTTGTGTAATAGCACAGGCATCATCGTTTGTAAAAACATTTCATCCACTTGATTCCTGCTCCACAAACGGAAGGAATTACAAATTGAGAGGAACGACAAACAAAAATAAAAGGGAGCGTGACCGGGAAAAGTGGGATTGCTTCAACCCCCTTTCGTCATCTCTCTTTTTCTCTCGTGTAGTCGAAATATGAAGAGAGGGGTTGATATTCTGCAACTGAACTAAATAATTGATGTTGTTGATATGCTGATAAATGTATGTAGTGGCAAAACTTGAATAGATATTGTTTTTCTTTTGTTACAGATTCGTTACTAGGTTCAGCATCCGAAGATGACGAAGACGATGATAATAGTACAACATCGTCAGTAATGAAGCACCACTCCCTACACAGTTCCCTACCCCCCGCCCCAGGTGAAACGAATAACAATTCACTATCGCATTCGGACATAGGGAGTTCTATAAGCCAGGTCTGTACTATACAATATTTTTTAAAGTACACCTAATACCTATGTCGAATTTCAAAAGAAAGAATGACTGTAGTTCCTTCGGTATTCGTTTATTTATATGTTCTCTGTGCTTTTGTTTTGTTTACTTTTGAAGGTACATCTTTTGTTTCTATTGATGATATTTACCTAAAAAAGGTGACTGTAACTCCTTAAGTATTCGTTTGTTTATATGTTTTCTGTGCTCTTGTTTTGTTTACTTTTTTAGGTACATCTTGAATCCTAAATTTTGTTAATCCTTTTCTGGCGCCAATTTAAATACCTCTACGACGTGCAGGATCAATTCCGATTTCTGTTTAAAAATAGTTCAACGGCATAAACATACTACAATTTTGAGGCCTAAAAACGGGGGGGTCAATAAATCCTTCCGAATAAATAAATTTCAGAGCTAGTTTGCATATCCAAAATATAATAGCTAATCGTTTAAATTTCTGAGATAAAGAATATTCTGCGCGCGGGCACAAAAACGAGATGGAAAAGTCGAAGCGTTTTTAAATGCAAATTTTCATCTAATTAGAATACTAATGGCAGGTTACATGTAGCGAAACGTAATAAATTATAATCTGCTCTTCTAATAGCAGTTGTTAGCAACAGAAACACGAAATACATTATGGTAAATAAGTGAAGTATCTGTAGATAGTAAAAATCACGCAGTTTCAAAACTGTTCTCCATAATAATAAGTAGTAGTAGATACACCTTTTGCACTTGTCGAGAAGATAAAAACGCGAAAGAGACGCAAAAAACGCCTTAATGTGTACAATGAACACGTAAAGAAGGAAATGTTGAAAGTTTGAAATTATGAAATAATTTCATACACTACATGGGTCGGTTGTAGGTATATCTCACGAGTCGCATGGTAATTTGTTATGGTAGGTATTTTGCACCGAAGTCAGTTTTTTGTTAAAAATAATTCGATTTACGAAATCTATGTGTATTAGACAGACAATAGACAAAACACATTCCGCTCCTAAAAAATTTGACGAACGGTAGACGAGGTACGTATTAAAACGCAGAAATTTTAAGGAAATTGCGTATCGGTGCATTCACTTTACATTTTCCGTTCATTTGAATCATAATCTATCGGCAAGGTTACTCTACGTATAACTACCTATCATAAACGATTACGGGTGATATTGCGGTAGGTAATGTGGCAACTCAACACAGCAAACATTTCCGAATTTCATTTGTTTTTTTTTTGTCCGGAATAATTTTTTGTTTCTAGTAAGCGGCAGTGTGCTGTTGTTTTTGCTGTGCGATTTTCGCAATGTTTTGTTTTTTTGTTGCGAATACTCCTATACCTATTTAAGGTTTCATTTGTTTCGTTTCCTTTTGTTTTAGGAAACGAAAGCCGGTCAAGACGATTCGGAAGACCAGAATTCGTTCGACGGCGACCCGGAAACGCGGGACTCTCAAACGGAAAACAAAAGTCCGGACGACAGCAGCGCAGGTTCGAAACGCCGAGGTCCCAGGACGACCATAAAAGCAAAACAACTCGAAATACTGAAGGGGGCTTTCTCGCAAACGCCGAAACCCACGCGACACATACGAGAACAACTTGCCAAAGACACGGGACTGCCCATGAGGGTGATACAGGTAAATTATCGATATGTTTTTTTTAATGTTTTCAGTAGGTAACTAATCAAGGAGTTACCTATTAAGGGGTCGTTGTAACAATGAGAATAAAATCCAGTTGTAACAACGATGGGTATGCGTGTGTTTGGTGGCGCAGTCGGCGTTCGGTCGAAGGACCCCCCGCCTGGGGGACTCGCAGCCTTTACAAAGGTTGCCGCTCCACGTCCCGCTGGGCCCGAAGGGAACATGGGGTAGTAGTGGAAACGCCACATTATGTGGTTCGACAGTGAAACAACAAATCTCATACGAATGCATCGGTACCTAATAACAGATCCGTTTTTGCAATTCGATCCGTGGTCATATTTTACAAATATTAATATTTCTTCTGTCTTTCGGGGCCCCTTTCTTTCAGTGCCGAACGCCGCGTGTGAGGGATGAAATATTGCGGGGGCGGTTTGCACCTGGACAGATCGTTTGTTACGAAAGACCAACCTTTTGTCGGGATTTTTTACCCAATCAATAACAGTCGATAATATTGATCTACTTCGTTCTAGACGCATTTAAGTTTCGCATTTTTTGATTTTCACTTTTTGTTTCAAAATGTTTGGTTACATCCTATAGACCTTTACTGTATTCGTAATAGAATGATCGATAAGGGTGATTCGTGAATAATAATACTAAGCGGTAATGCAGCGATTAGGCGTTGCTTAGGTATGCAAAATATCAGGGTCGGCTTTATAATTGCCTGGTTGGAATTCACTATCGCATACGGACATAGCGAGTTCTATAAGCCAGGTCTGTACTATACAATATTTTTTCTCGCGTGATCTAACTTTACCTAATATGCCTATGCCGAATTTCAGAAGAAAAAGTGACTGTTGTTCCTTAGGTATTCGTTTTTTTTATATGTATTCTGTGCTTTTGTTTTGTTTACTTTTGTAGGTACATCTTTTGTTTCTATTGATGACATTTACCTAAATTTTGTTAATCTATAGAAATATATATAGCGTTTTATATCGAGTATCATTCGGTCCGTTAGAAGCAATATTTTAAAAAAATACTGTTGATCCTTGTCTGCTTGGGCTGTTAGAAATTATTTACAGCGCCAGAGGTTTACGGTTGGGGTTTGATCGGAAATATCTGATGTAAACAATCGGCCATATTCATCGCCCACGCTGTACTTTTCTCTAAGTGAACGGACTATATGTATTCGTACCTAACGAAAATTTGTGCGGCTATCTCCTCTGATGATACGACTTTCTGCAATTAGCTGACAATTAAAACCTCCAACTAGAAAATGGAATTAAGTAACGCGTCTACGTCTATTGTTTGATTAAAAATATTTCAAATATTTTATAGCTCCAGTTGACACTATACTGTGGCAGGGGGTTACGTTACCATTTCGTAGACTTAAATATAAAAAGGTCGGGATATATGGGCCGTTACAAGTGTCGCATCGCATTAAGCCCCGATAATTGCCCCGCTAACGAAGTGTTTTGTTTTTCTGGACCGTTCCCGAAAACGAGCAGCTCGATTTTGGCCCGGTGTGGTCCCATTTGTTCACGAAAATAACTCATGGTAATTGAGTCGGTTGCTTGATGTCGCAGTGGGCAATGCCTCTTAACAAAACTGGCGGCGGTGGGTGGCGGGGGTGGTGTGCGTTGGCTGGTGTTTGTTAACCCATGGTTAGAGTTGGACAAGGACCAGCCACTAACTACTAAACATTTTGTCCGCTAACGGTAATAAATTTGACGACCACGTCGCACGGAGAGGGTTGGTGATTTTTACGCGACATTTTCGAACGTTATTACAAGCGAGAAACGAGCGTGGTTTATGGGCCCCGCGGGGTCAGATTTCAACGAGAGTAAAAGGCGAATAAATAGGATTCGGGATATAACAGTTGGTACCTGCATTTTCCCAGTTTTGAACCTTAAAAATACCATCGTGAACAATATCAAACCCCTACTAGGTACATTATCGATCAAAAATTTTAATCCTTCAACTGGATTATTGCCAAATTG
This sequence comes from Agrilus planipennis, assembly GCF_000699045.2. Classification (NCBI taxonomy): domain Eukaryota; kingdom Metazoa; phylum Arthropoda; class Insecta; order Coleoptera; family Buprestidae; genus Agrilus; species Agrilus planipennis. The sequence continues at coordinate 572,455 of NW_020438904.1, read as the reverse complement.
TCGATTTTTTAGTCAAAACACTTCACTGTCTCCGCAATTTGTTTTGCAAAAAAACAAATGCCACCGACGTGCGTTTTCACGGCAAATCCATCATCGAAACAACTGCCTAAATATGACATCATTTAACGTCGACGGACCAAGAAGCGCAATTTGAGCTCTTCTAATATTAGAACGGAAGGAATTAGCGTAATAGTAGTTTGGCGCCAAAAAAACGTTTTAACGATGTCATCATAATCGCGACGAGTTAGTAACGTATCGAGGAGGGACCCCACACACCAGAAACGTTAAATACTCATGCACCGCTTGGCATATCCCGTGCGTTCTGCACAATTTCCATCTGCATTTTGCTCTGCATTTGTCTTGATGCGCTTCGTCTAGTCTCAAAATCAACTTGTAGCATCGTATCGGCCGTCGTCTGTACGTATGTAGCTTCCAACTGCTCCGCTCGAGACGACACAAAGAAACAAATAAAACAAAAACAAAAAATAGAAAGAAAAGAAAATCGAAAAAGGAGAATAACGTAGTACGTACACAACGACGACGTGACGTGTTATGATTTGCAGCTGCGGCCGAAGAAACAAAACAAAAACAAAACGAAAGACAAACGAGGAGTTATATAGGTGCAAGAGCAAATGTAGTTAGTTTCCTTCTGGTCAGGAATGTTAAAAGCGCAAATTAAGTCTGCATACACAAAACGGAATGAAACAAGTTCCTCTAACGTAAGTTTTTGCGTTATGCATCTTGTATATATAATAAATCTTCATTGTTCTTGTTCTTAGAAACAATAGACTGCCGTTTTTCTATAGTCTCGGTAATATTTCACACAGAAATCCAAAAGTTCAGTAAATAATTCGTCGGATGTCATTAATATTTTTCGGAGGCGGATCGGGGATGCTGTATACACTCTTCTGGACATGAGGCTAAATTGATGATGTAACCTCCCACTCACTCACCGACCTGCGGTGTTTGACCTCAAATTTTCTCGTAATTATAGGTTCGAAATTAGTGAAACTCGGCTTCTTAGGTACTGTGGATACACAAATATTTCTTTTTCCACAAGCCCCGTTGTTGATACTATTCGTGGAAGAATCGGTTAATTTATTTAACGATAAATAATAAACAGTGAATGTAGACGTTGAATGTTGAGCGCGGTCTTCGAGGTCCTGCCATCTGGAACTGTCGAGTCCGGACGAAAAAAAGCCATTAAAATGCCGAAATCGGGTTCGAATGGCAGTTTTACGAAGTCGTAAATTATAATTGGAAAATAAGCGTGAGATTTAGTATAAGGGTTGGTAAGTATGATACTCAATCTTCCTCATTCGAACGCCAAAAATGTTCAATTTTTCACAGTTTCGTTCTTATTCCAACAAAACTAGCGATCGTTAAGTGTTTTATTTTGTTTGTAAAACAAATTCAAAGCGTAAAATACATCAGCACTTCTCATTTCGCTATTTTTTTTTTTGTTTTTGTAGAAAACATTTGATTTTTCGCTGTTTTGTTTTGCTAATTGAACAAATTCTAATCGCAAAACAATTGCTAATTTTCGTTGTTTTCGACGTAAAATTGCATTTCTAGAGTAACAATGCGACTTCGGATCGTTTGTATACGGCAAAGGTCAAACCACGAATTTTAACGTGGGTTGACGTTAAAATAAATTGTGGATCGATAACTTTTGGGAATTCCCTCCAACGGTTATTTGTTTGGCGTCTAACTAACGTCAATTCGGTTTAAAGTCTGATGGAATGTAGCTGCAGGAGCACACCTGATCATGATGACGATGATGACAATCGATGATCGTCGATGGCATCAGGAAATCAAAGAAGACGCTGTCACGGTCTTCTGCCCTCCTATAATTGAAATGTCACAAAGGAAACTGGCCTCCACAATGGTAGTTTCCAAGGTGGCTTTGTCTGTCGTATGTACGAGGGTGGATTGATAAGTTTCCGGCCTGACCAAGAAAAACAAGGTTTTTAAAATTTTTTTTTTTTTATTTCTCAACATAATCTCCTCCAAGGCTGATACATTTCTCATAGCGGTGTTCCAGTCTATTAATGCCATCTCTATAGACTGATTCGTCTTCGATTACTTCTTCATTGTCCGCAAATCTCTTACCGCCAAGCCATTTTTTGAGATTAGGGAACAGAAAATAGTCACTCGGGGCTAGGTCTGGAGAGTAAGGAGGGTGCGGCATCAATTCAAACTTTAGATCGTTGATTTTAGCCGTCGCAACGATTGACGTGTGCGCTGGTGCGTTATCGTGATGAAACAAGATTTTTTTCTTCGCCAGATGAGGTCGTTTAATTTTCACCTCGTGGCTCAAACGTTGCAATAAGTCTGCGTAGTATTGACCAGTGATAGTATTACCCTTTGCAAGGTAATCAATGTATATAATACCTCTTGCATCCCAAAAAACAGTAGCCATAACCTTGTTCGCCGAAAAAATTGTTTTTGCCTTCTTTGGAGTTGGTTCCCCTGGTCCAATCCACTGTTTAGACTGTTCTTTGGTTTCAGGAGTGTAGTGGTGGACCCACGTTTCGTCAACGGTTACGAATCGACGCAAAAATTCGCTTGGATTACGCTTATACAATGACAAATTTGCGGTAGAAATGTTTTTTCGAATCAATTTTTGGTCGACTGTTAGCAAACGCGGCACCCATCTTGCACAGAGCTTTTCCATATGCAAATGTTGGTGCAAAATATGTTGCACACGTTCATATGACATCTTACAGGTCTCAGCTATCTCACGCACTTTCAATCTGCGGTCTCCCAGCACTATTTGATGAATTTTTTCGATCATATCTGGAGTTGTGACCTCAACGGGGCGTCCTGAGCGAGGCCCATCAGAGGTGCTCACACGACCCTTTTTAAACTCGGAAACCCACTGCTTAACGGTTGAATATGACGGGGAGGATGTCCCCAGTGTTGAGTCCATCTCTTTTTTAATTTCCTTCGGCGTTAACCCCTTCAAATAAAAGTATTTGATGACAGCACGATTTTCCTGCTTTTCCATTTTTACGAAAACCACAGAGGCGTCTTGTTCAGCGTGCTGTCAAACCTACACTAGCAAGGAGATCGGGCTGAAACTATAGCTACAAGCTATCCAAGGATGGTACTATAGAATGTCACCTCAAGGTAGGCCTAGTGGCGTCATCTCTTGGTTAGGCCGGAAACTTATCAATCGACCCTCGTATATGTCTGTTTGTGGCCGACTACGACAAGTTCTTGTGTCGCGCAGTGGTAGGCGAAAACAGATGACTGCGTCACCCGTTTCGAATACGAGATGGACCGTCAAGATAAACCCACGAAAGTGTGACATTTTTTTCCCTCCGGTGTCATACACGTGTCCGATGACACCTTAGTAGCTACTCGTATTATAAAATCGATCAATTTCTTTCATCGATTGCGACTTCAAAATTAAAACAAGAACAACAAATGCAGATCTTCGAAAGATTATCAAATCCCTAATCCTTTTTATCACAGCTGTTCGGTTTTCCATCAAAATTTCACCTAGAGTTTAAAAAGACAACCCACTGACGTTTTTTTTATGCTTTTGTTTTTCAAGTTAACATAAGAATGCGTGAAACAAAAAAAGAGAGAAACAAATGCCTGTTTGTCGTAATAGTAACAGTTCTACTAAAAACAAAAGGAAAGAATGAAAAGAGCAGGACAATGGAGAGTGCGGAGATGAAGGAAAATGGTTCGTATTTCGAAAGAGATATGGATAGCGTGCGAGTGAGAGGAGAGGTCAAGTAGCGGGCCGTAAAATAAATTTTATGGAATTTTATGTCATCGAATTTTACGATCGAACACTCGATGCCGAGCCAAAGGAAATATGGAAATATGTTCATAATAATAATGTGCCGCAGCGGCGGTGGCCCTGGTTTGTGGTTGCATAGAAGCGCAAGGCGGGCGCCGTAAACCAGTCCGAGGGACCGTAAAATGGCCCAGCGGTTCTTTTCACATATATAAATATTGTTTTTAATACGTCTTTTACGAGTTTATAAATATTTTAGTCGTTCAGGTGTAAAAGACGGTCCGTACTTTACGGGTCGAGTTTCTTTGAAGAATTTATCCCCCCGAATATAATGTTCACGGGCGCTGCCCGTTTAGTCGTGCATATTTTTTATTTATCGGGTCTGATTGTGGCCGTTTAGACGAGGTGATAAAATTTTAAGGAGTCAAGTCTTTTCATTTTTTTCCTTTCTTTTTTTTTGTTGTACCGTACAAATACACATATTCATTCGTGTATGCGTAGCGATCAACTTTACTGCCTTTGTGAGACCACAATCGGTCCATGGTCTTCGGTTTATTGTAAGTAGTTATGTTATGTTACCATTCAAATCCCTTAAATGCATGATTTATTAACAGAGAAGTCGAAAAATACCGTTTTTCTCACGTCTAAACACATGAACGCTACTGCGGCAGACACTAAACAAAAGAAAACTGAAGTCATCTAAAACAAGAAGAAATCGTCCTTTGTCTTCTTTTTGTTATGCGATTCATTTATCTAGCAGTAATTTTGTTTTGTGATTCATTTGTCTATTAGAATAATTTTTGACTATTTGCCGTCCTCATCGTGTGTAATTTTAGGGGAAAACCACCCTTCGAAGTGGTAATAAGCGCGCTCTATAAAGCAGCAACTGTTACTTGCCGAATTATGTAACCAATTTCGAATTATTATTGGCCACAAAAATTCTTTGTCAACGATGCACATGTCGACGGGTCTTAATTTGCCATATAATAACTGACCGTGAACACATAACTTCCCCATTTTACGCCCCATGCAACCATCATGTACATACATGTAGAGTTACACACAGACTCGTGTATAACAACTGACTATTCATCCGAAAAAAGTCGAAGATTAGTGTGTGGTCACAATTATTGCTACTATTGTTTTTACTCACTTGTTTTTCGTACCTAATTCTTTTATTTTGCTCTTTCATTCTATTGTTTAACGAATAAACAAACGAATGTAGGATTTTGTTGTTTGCTTGTTTTGTTCCGGATTAGGTAGATAATTTTTTCAGGCATTTTTCAGGCTTGATCGGTTTGCCTCTGTTTCCGTAAACTTTATCCCAATAACGTTTGTATTGTTATTAGTATTTTTTATTGTCGTTCGATTTTATCGATTTCATCATGATGCCGTCGCGTCGCCTTCGTTGGGTCGTTGCGGTTTCACACAACGCCGCGGTTTCGTCTTTCCCTATATATTTTCTCCCAAGTTTCAGCTCGTTAGTCATTCCGGTTGGATAGAACCAAACAAACGAATGCAGTTCTGGATCGCAAAATAGCACTCGTCTAGTTACTAGCTGACGTGCTATCGCATTTAATAACCGTAAAAATGAGGTTTTAACGTTATCAGGTCGGATCAATTCGGTGGTTACTTTTAGAAACCGAATAAAAATAGGAATCGGTTTTGTTCCAACCCATGACGACTTCCTCGTGGTGTAAAATGTTTCGCAAACGTTGCCAAAACCGAAAACCATCAAGTATTAAGGAGAAAATTTTATTTTCTCCGGCTCGCACACGTCTCTATCCCGGGGTGCCGTTTTGAAGGGCGCAGTTCCCTTTTCACGGAGTTTTGTGAATGACATGGACGTGTGGTATGTTGGAAATTTCACAAAGGGGTGGGCGTAACTGGCGTCTGTTACAATGTAAAACTAATTCGCAAAGGGGTTAAAAGTTGTCGGGACATCTTAACAGGTTCCCTCTTTCCGAATGGCCTATGTCGATAATGTTGTCAGGGAATTTTTTAAAGGGTTGTTTATGCCCCGCTGAACCCGTAGGTACCTGATTAGCATCACTTTTTACTTTCGAATTTCGTCACGCCCTAACTAATGTGTGTTGACGGTCTGGTAAAAAGCCAATTATTCCGCGTGGGGGTGTTTTTAATCATCCTCAAAGGGTCGTCAGTCTTAACATTGGTTGGACATGCACCTTCACTTTTTCCAAAAGTGGAACATCCCATATACTTTTTTACTATTTATGAACAGTAATCTAATCTATAGGGTTGTTCGGAGTCATTTGGTTTTTTTTTTGTGGAAATGAAAGACAGTTTTCGTTGAATAAACAAATACTTTATTAAATTATATATTGACCGTTCTGGTCCAACACTGGTGGTAGCATAATTCCACGCTCATAAAATTTTTGGTCTTTGCTGGCAAAAAACTGATCGAGTAGGTTTTTGACCTCCTCATTTGAGGTGAAGGTTTTACCGTCTAAAAAATTTTGGAGTAAAAAGAACAAATAATAATCCGATGGTGCCAGGTCTGGAGAATATGGTGGGTGTAGCATTGTATCCCATTCAAGCT
>NW_020438904.1:496358-564037 GCF_000699045.2 Agrilus planipennis | reverse complement strand
AAGGGCACCAACCAAAAACTACTGCGTAGAATTAATTGGAATTTTTCACACACAAGCCTTGCTATATGAGCTCTCAAAGCATATAAAAATTTTACGGCTTAAATGTGAAGTTGGGTGCAAAAGAATACAATTAAATCCTCTGTCGGGAAAAAACGAAATAACTTTCCGAACAACCCGATAGGTCTACCCTCACTCCCCTTAACTCCTGTTTCTGCTTCTAGTATGCCTCTAACTAGCCCTTCATGTCCCACCATCTCGCCTATGTCTTACTGACCTCCATTCTCCTATTTTTTCTAATACCTCCTCATTTCTAACCATTTCGAACCGTTCTAACCAGGAAGCGAATCCCCTGAATTTTTTCTTGCTTACAGCGCATTCACGTACCTAGTAATATTACCTTGTGAAACTCCAGGGTGGTATCCATTTACGTCTGACCGCGTCCTCTCATTGGAATTGTCACGTCAAGTCCGTCAAATGACTTTATATCTCTTATTCCTACTCTCGTCTAACGCTTTATAAATATCACGAGTGGCGAACACGTTCGTTTGTTAATTAATATTATTTTGCGTCAAGAAATGTTTTAATTTAGTCTCACTCCACATTACATTACGACGACGGCGCGATGGGTCCGTAGGTACCAGGTGGTCGCAACGATGTTTTTAATTGCTCCATGGTCGTATCTAATGGGACGGCATTCTTGCTTCCCAAGTTCAGTTCGATCGGTTTGCAAAAAGTTTGTAAGATCTGCGATAATAAACGCAAAATCGATGGTGGGATTCTGGTACCTATCGGCAGATATTATGGTGATAATTTTCTGGATGAAAAATAGACGCTCTATCATTTACAATTGTTACAGGTTTGGTTTCAAAACAAGCGCTCCAAAGAGCGTCGTTTGAAACAACTGACGTCTATGGGCAGAGGACCATTTTTCGGTTCGTCCAGGAAAATGCGAGGATTCCCGATGAATCTCTCTCCCGGTGGTTTGGAAGACGGCCCGCCGGGATTTCCCTATTTTGCTACAGCCGACGGGAAGTTCGAATTCGGCTACGGGGGGCCACCATTTCATCCGCACGATGGTCCCTTTTTCCCGGGTCACCATCCCAGTGGACAGCCCATGCCTTTCAATCAACCTGGTACGTACTCTCTTTTTTTTTTCTTGATATTTGTAGTTTTGAGTCCTTTTTTTTTTCATCTTTCTAAAGGAGGCCCCATGGAACACGGAGGCCCCCTTCCTATAGGCGGAGAATTTGGCAGCATGGCAGGCGATCAGAGCCAGTTCATGTCCCAGCAAGGACCTAGTCCTGAACACCAGATGATGAGTACCAATGGTACCAGCGGCGGAAGAGGAGGCGGTAGTGGTAGTCCCGAATTTATGTCGCCCGGCAGTTTTACCGACAACCCTCAACAACTAAACGAGGGACTCGTTTGGTAGCTAGCAAAAGAACTGGCCAAAAGGGCTAGGGACTGACTCCTACAGTTTCGGATTTACCAACAATATTACGACATCCGCCAAGAATAAACGTACTATTGGATGTGCTGAACAGATGAAGAAACAAAAGACCGAGGTATCGATTATCATTCTCTTTTGTTCATGTGCTACGTTTCAATATCGACAAAAGACGACCACAAAAATACGCATATAATATATTGAATGTTTTTGTTTCGTATTATCGATGTTTTTTCTGCAATTCCGTTGTTTTGTTGCGCTGCAGAAATGAATTGTTTTTCATTTTTATGTACAGCTTTATTTTATTAAACGTTTACTTTAGCTTACTTTGTAGCTAGCATTAAAACACAGGGGCGGGTTCATGAGATATTATTCCAAAAGTAGAACGGAATTTTTGTTTTTGAATCCTTTCCTGTGTGAAAACGCGATAAAGTGCCAACAGTTAAGGAGAACTTATCCGACGATGATGTTTAATTTTTTCCCCAATCTGATTGTAATATATATATATATACATATACATAATAAGACTTTGTAAATAAGTAAGATCGCGAAAAAAAAACTACATAAAACTAATAAATGATAAGGGATCTAGGGAAGCGACGATATGATGATGATAATAATGAAGTCAAAACACCGTTTCTATCGATAATGGTAGGGAAGACAAGACGACCATGATAATGTCAGAATGATAAAAAAAATTAGTTGTTCATATTGAATTGTACAGAACAAGTTTTAGGGTAAGGACTTTGTGTACATACATCAGCTGCTGCTATATTTTAAATTAAATGTATATTGTTAATTCTATCATTGTCCAGTACTAATAAATAAACTTGTAAGTATAATATTACCAATCTTTTTGATAATACAATAGCTACCTGTTAAGCGACAGTGTTTAATTCAATGGGTTTATCGGGAACACCACGAAGATTATCCAAAAGGTAAGTGACGAATTAATTTATTTGCTGGGTACATAATCTATTCTTCTAAAAATGAAATTTCCTAAAAAGTCGTAATTAATTTTAAAACCCGTTATCATCGTCATCTTCATAAGATTATCAGTTTTAAGACTGGTTGGACATGCACCTCTACTTTTTCGTATCCTGAGTTAATCTTCGAATTGCCCTAAAACTAGAACTTTTTCTTTTCCGCCGCGCCCACTGTCCATGTTTCGCACCCGTACAGCGCCGTGCGCAGGACATACACCTTTAGCAAATTTTATCGAATTTCTAAATTAACCGTTTGTGAACTTTGAAGTGACTTCTTTTTATTGAAGGCGACTCGACCCTGCGCTATCCTCTGCTTTATATCCCTACTACTCCTTCCGTCCTGACTTATCTGACTTTCTAGATACATAAAATCAGCCACTTTTACTAATTTTTCGTCTCCTATCTTTATATTCGCTCTTTCCCTACTTTTTCTTCCCTTGCATACCAGCATTTTTGTTTTACTATTATTTATTTTCAAACAATACTGTTTTGTCAATACCGCTTTCATTTTATTTAAAGCTATCTCTAGGTCCTCCTTGCTAGATGCTAATACTGCTATATCATCTGCAAATCTAAGCATACTAATCTTCTGCCCCTGTATATCTATCCCTACAGTTATACTGTCTTTAATGATGTTGATAGCATCTTCGATGTATAGATTAAAAAGTAGCGGTGACAGTGGGCATTCCTGTCTGACTCCTTTCCTAATATTTACTTCTCTACTTGCATAGCTTATACAAACTATGTATCACTCTTCTCTCTTTGTATCTCGTCATCTACTGTTACCCCTCCCGGGTTCCTCCGTTTCTTCTAAATCCAAATTTTACCTTCCCCTAATAGTTCTTCTTCCCAATTTCTTCCTTCTATCCGGGTCTCTCTTCTCTGGTATGGCTACTACCACGTTTCCTTTGGGTTTTCCCCGTCTCGTATATCTGACTAACTAGTCTAAACGTAGGTTCCACCTGTATCCCACCTACATCTGTTGCCTTATTATTCTTTAAATTCAGTAAATCTAAATTACACCCTTCTCTCATGATACGGTAACCTAACTCATTCAACTCCACAGTATTATCCTTTTCCTTAATCTGGCTGTAAAATCCCTAGTCCTAGAGAAATTTCTCTAGGTAAAACACTCTTAAAAACCTAACCACCCGGTGAAAATTATGATAAGAGGGGTTGAAAAGTCCAAAAGTCATTAAATTCGAAATCCTTTTACATTGATGTAGTCACCTGTTAAGATTATGTTTCCCTATTTTTTTTGCGATCAATTAGAAGACCAAGATGATTCAGACGGTATCTAAATAAGCCAATAAATTGTATAATTTATTTTTTGTGTGACCCTCAAACAATTCGCCGACAACCCCTTTTTTTAAATCGTTTATTTAACTGCGACTTTTGCCTGAAATTTATAGACCCATATTTTCCCATTCCCCAAAACGACCTGGTCAAGTCATATTCCCCGTTTATTCTTCGCTGTCACCTTCGTGTCAATAACAGGGGTTGTTTTTCATTCGAAGAACAGAGCGTACGTCATATAGTTACGTATATATATATATACATAAGAACATAAAATAACTGTACCTATTACAACAAATGGGTGAAATAATGAATGTGGTCGATGCACGTCAACAACCAAATAAGTTTTGTGGGAACCGGACGTCTGTTTTTGACGTCCCGACGCGTTTCGTTCCGAACCCGACGGACGGACGGGACGGCCTCGTTCGTATCGAGGTTGCCAAGTTGCCATGACCCGGACATCCGCACAATTCACCGTAGGAATTAGGACGAACAGGCATTTTCAAAAAAAAAAAAAAAATGATTTTCCGTAGGTACCATCGAAACTATTGTAACGTGGGTAGGTACGTGATGGTAATAAATTTCCTTAGAATATAAAGGACGACTGCCTCAACCCAACTGTGTTCCTATTCTAGTGGTTAAACAATTACGGACGTTCGCCAGCAGTAACACTTGGTCCTGTACACAACCCCCAAGTGCCCTATAATTTATCGTGTAAACTTCCACATGTGGTATTAACACCCTATCACCTACACGAACACGTACAAATCGCATGAAATGTGTATTGACACACACAAGACGAGATATGCAACAAAATACCAGGAAGCATTTGTTTCGATTCTTTTGTTTTTGTTATTAATTGTTTGCATCGGGCACTTGTTCTCTTGTTAATCCTTTCAAATTAAAAAATCTGACGATCTTTGCCTATCATTTGTTTCAAAAGTGTCTCTTGTTTTTATATACGTTCACAGTCAATTGTTACAACTCAAATCATTTGTTTCTAATGGCGACAAAAATGTGTAACTATCTAAAGCGTCGATAATAACCCCTTTTGTTGCAATACGATTTTCATCGGAAATAATGATTACTGATGATGTGATTCTGGGTACCCTTGCGATCCCGAAGGATAAGGGACCTTTAGAGAAGGGGATTAGGAATTGAAGGAGACAAATTAGATAATTAGTTGTTATATAGGTATACGATTGGCGACTACAATCAATCTTACAATTGTACGTTGGGGTAACGCCGACGTCCGACCAACGGGGACTTAATAGGGTTTTCTAGCAAAACAAAAATACAATTTTGTGATTTGTGACGTAATGCCAATCAATTTTACGATCGGAGATGGTACACCAGGTGGACACTGCTATGGGACTGATGTCTGTCCATGGTTCTCCTCCTAGCCACCTACGCATTGTCCTAAATTTATTATATGCGACCGCAGTGGCAACAACAATGTTTTGGTTCGGATTTTGCAGACAATGGTACAAAAGACCCGACTTTAACCGCACATAACCGCAACAATCCCACATTATAAATATGCGGAACTCAATTAATGGTAGGTACATAAGCACGTTTCGTCATGACGATTCTCTTCACGTGTATCAGTCGTGTCAACAGACGAAATTTTTGTATTTCATGTAACAACTGCACTCGATTCTTTTTAACAATTGCTTCATGTTTTCGATGACAATTTAATTAAAATCCCACGGTTGAGGTCAATAAATTTTATGAGAAACGGGTTATATCTATATATATATATATAAGTAGATAGCATAGTAGATATGATTGTCTGATTAAATAAGAACCATCAATTTGGTCGGACCAAAAGGGAGAAATTCGTCCACCCTTTTGTCGTGGCAATTATGCTGCCATCGTTCGTCGCTTGTTTTTTGAATTGTCGACGAACAGGTGTCTTGATTATTGATGCCCTACGTTTCAGTGGTAAACGTGCCTCTCCAGACATGCAAAGGTCATGAAGACACGCGATCAATTCATGTCAAAAAAAGTGAATGTAAATTTAAATGTTTAATTGTATGGCAAATGCAAGATCTTATTATGGAATCGAATGTGTTTTCGATAAACGACGTTTAGAAGGAATTTTGTTTTCTTTTCTCATTTGTCATACAAAAACAACTGCCAATATAGTTTTTGTTTTTTAACAAAACAACAAGTAAACTTTTCTTAACCTCTATTGTTTTTCTAGTAATTTACTAAGCATTTCCTCCATATAAGGATCAAGGTAATCAATTAATAACAAAATATGGAATTCGATTGGGCACAAGAGGGATTATCTAATAAGACTGTACAAAAACTACCTGACCTCTTCGAAATACGTAACAGCACCGCTCCTTCAATTGTTTCAATTAATTCTACCCGATGATTACCAGCCTTGCTACAACAGGTACCTACCATCCGACCACGACTTCTACTGAATTACCCACGAAGTTAATAAAATTATTGTACCTATAGGTACATGTACCATCATATAAACGTCGTGTTGTGAACAGTAACCAGTTCGGATAATAACATTGCGTAGTATTACCATTGGATGGATGGGTATGTTGGACTCAACTTGACTGTAGATGATACGCTATATTCATGTGAAACGGTGATACCAATACCATGGGTACAACCTATATATCTACTGCTTCGGTAGCATTGGCTGTTGTCTCTATATCATTAAAAACAACGCGGACGTGTTGGTATGTCTTAAGTAGTGTAATACCTACCGCTTTTCCATCGAACCCAGCAACTGAAGCAATCAACCCATAGAGAAAAAAAGCACCGCTATTAGGTATTAGATGTTAGGTACATGTTATAATGATATATCTAACCAAAAGGATGCGCTACAACCATGTCGCTGAATTGTACCATCACTTATCTAAGCCTATAATAATTATTATTAATTTGATGAGAAAATGGTAAATTGGTTTTGGCTACCATTAGAAATGCTATAATAAAACACCACAACCCGTTTGACCCATTAGACGAACCGCCGTGAATTTTTCAAAACAAGTGAAGAACAAAACAGAATATGGCATTTGTCTTCTATTTGCGTAATTTTAATAATTTACCCGGACAATGATAAAATTTTGTACTGTTGTGCGGCCGGTAGTTATAGTAGGCCACGCAAGGGTATTATTATGTCGCGTCTATATCGCACAATTATAGTAGACTGTCGTTGAACATACGCGACGCGACGTGATCGCTGCGATAAAAATCGCAGCGGAGATTCGCGGTGATTTTGTTTCTAAAATAAAAGAACGCCACGATCGGCAAATTACATCAAATTGATATAATTTTCCGACCGAACCCACGGACGCACTATTAGCGAAGGAAACGCTTTCGAATAAAATTGACTACCTCTACTCCTAAAATAAGTGGAAATACAAAACCTAACGACAATAATTATTGTCATAAATTCTCCAGCTTCCATCGAAGTTGACCGATATTCATTTGATTATTATGACTAATTCGTCACTAACATAAGATAATTAAGATGTCGTTCCTATATAGATTCTAACATCTACATATCTATTTGTCTATGTGTACAGGGTGTAACATGTAACAGAGATAAATGAAGACGTTTGAAGGGTGCAAAACAGATGCAATAAACAATTTTAAACAATCAAATTTTTAAGAAAATCCTAATAATTTAGAAACCTAAGCCGGTCCTGTACGCGGTCCAAATGCTAGTACGATAAAAACTGTGCAGCTACATGAATAGAGGATGTAAACATTACCAATAAACGAACGTCTAAGATAAACAAACAATTTCGAAATCACCGACATACGGCAGTTTCAAGTAAGGCTCGTACTCGCTGCAAATGATAAGGATGCAGCATGTGTTCTTTTTAAAATTGATACACTGAGAGGCGCTAACGTTCCCTGCTATTTTGTGTGTACTACTTTGGGGTTTGCCTCCCTTGAAGTCAACGATTTCATCCCGTAAATCAGTACCATATCACATTATAGTAACTGCAGGGACTGACCTGCACTCATATTGCTAAATTAGATTATTGAACTGCCCATCGATTGCCTCATGTAATGTAATCTAACGAATAAACACCAGGTTATTGAGTGCAGCGTTGCGAGTCGTATTTCTCTATTAGGACCGGAATTGTTTTGTCGCGGAACTGAATCCAAGGGAAATTATTTTGTTGAAAATAAACAACGAAGATATCAAAACGAGAATTAACTTTTATATTTTAAAATGCGGAAAACAAGACTACTTCAATACATGTTGTGCTTACTACTATCTATTACTGACTAAACTAAACATAGCAAATTTTACTTATTCTTATTTCCACCACGATAGGTAGACTAAACAAATCAAAAACACAAATGCTGTTGTGCAAGACATCGCAGCCCCCAGCGCGGCACTTGCCTTTGAGCTAGACACCGCTCGTATCAAACAGACATGACAAAACATGCAAAAAAAAACAACTAAATCCTTACAAATTCAACAGGAATTGAATTTACCTGTATTTTCAACTACGTTTTTCTCGAAAATGATCAACTTTTGGACATACAAACATTTACTTTATTTTTACGTTTTATAGTGTCCCATCACCTCCTACAGGTTCGACATTTGTTTCTGCTACACGCCGCATATAATGCGTATATTTATCTTAGTATGCTTAAGTAGTTCGTCTTATATAGATAGATATGTCTAAAATTGAAGGAAAAGTTTGGGTACCTCATAACGAAAAAAACCACCATTGGAATGGCTTATCGCATAGGACAGTTTTGGAAAATGAAGGACTTATTACCTCAAAACCTTAAGCGTTATACCTACTGATCCAGACGCAATTTTTCTTTATCCCTTGATCGTTGGAGTAGCAAAAGAAATGGGCCTACCACACGTACCACGTAACTGCCGTACCATGCCATCATCGACAGCGAGATGATGCCCATACGGCGAGGAGTCCGTTCGTCACGTATCCGTTTGTAACGGCCGATAATGTAGGGTTTGCGAGGCTGACAGTTATTATTTATAACCGTGGCTATCTAACCGGCAATTTACCGGCTACTCTCTCGTCCTCCGCGGTCCGTCGAGCGTCTTTTCTTTTCTTTCGATAACTAACTGTAGCTAAAGGTACATGGCGACGACGACGGTGACGACAACGACGCCACCAACAACAGAAGAAAAGACGGTGCGCTTTCGGCTCGTTTTTGTTTTCGTTTTTGATAAAATTAAATAATTAAGATCGTCGGTTGTTCGGCGCGCCGCATCGATAACCAAATTGGCATAATTTCGAGTAAACGCACCCAGCACGTATCGAAGGAACGAAAATAAGGGGTAATTTTTGTATCTGGAACACCGCCAATAAGGCTCTCGGGGGATGACTGTAATTCAGCTCGGACCGAATTTTTTTACCGTCTTGTCGTTTTGCCAGTATGAACTATTAGAGAACGTCAGTGCGTTAGGCCTTTTGGGTCTATAGCATGTATTGTTTGGGGGCATTGAATTATCGCATAACATTCGTTTGGAACAAAAGCAAAATTTTCCCTAGACTGGCTCAAGAAGTCATTTGTTTTATTTTGTCAATTTGTTTTATTTTTGTCAATTTGTTTTATTTTTGTCACTTGTTTTATTTTTGTCATTTGTTTTATTTTTGTCATTTGTTTTATTTTTGTCATTTGTTTTATTTTGTTATAACTACTGTTAATTTGTTACCTATACGCCCTGATATTAAGGGTAGATATTGATATCGTATGGTAGGATGGGCCGGCACTGTAATTTCATGCCACAGCACTCTGCATCTGTATGCCCGAGCATTAAGCCCTCGTCGATATTATTAAATGCCGGAAGAGATATATACATATATGTAGGCAGGCACATATTAAGACTTGCATTTACGATTCAAGTTTACTGTTAATTTATTCAGATCGCGGACCGCGGCCTTTTTGAAAAACTGTCGTAAATTTTGAATGCGAATCGACTAAGGTAAAATGCAATTTTCCCACCGTGCGTGCCGCAGCTTCTCTAATCAACGTGGAACCTAAACTCGAACAGACACATGTAACACACACACACATATATATATATTTATATATTCTCGATTACATCATTAACTAACATCGTCGTTAATCGCAATCGTTAAACCGTACCAGATATCTTGTATTAGTGCATGGAGGTATTTGTACCTACGCTTTTTAGGAGAAGCAATCTGCCTTAAATGATGATAATTGTAAATCTCCATAAACTGGGCAGCTGGGAAATAGATAACGTATCTTGCCAAGTAACTGCCTGCTGCGGTAAACGCGCAAAAAAACAAAAGAAAGTAAAAAAATGAAACTTATTTTAACTACTTATGACCAATCGACGACGGGACGGCGCACCAATGGGGCTTTAAAATGGTATAACTACTTCAAGGAAGTCTTTTTACCAGCCTGTGGCAATATCTTAAACGGTATTCGGCATAGCTAAGTACTTAAATACTTTGATGTTCATTTTCTGTTACCCTTTTGTTTATTGGGATACGAAATAGATGACTGTGGGGCGCAGTATATTGTTTTCTGTTATTAGCCGTATGTCTTTTGTTGCCTGCTTTTTTTTTTGTTTAATAAAATGTGTTTGTTTTGGTAGGTACCTTTTGTTTTTTATTTCAGATGTTTCTTATTTTTCTGATCTTGTCCCGGCAGGGTAAATTAAAGCATCGGTCTGCACAGAAGCTATCGTCCTCGGGGCGTGGGACGACGTTACTGAATAATAATAACAATCCCGTGCCCGTCGTTTTTCTTCCCTTCCCTTCCCTCGGACTCGAAGTCGAGTTGCGGCAGCATCTCCAGCAGCAGCCGAAGCAGGCGTAGCGTAGCATTTTGAATTATTCATAACCTCGCGATCTTATTTATTGCATGTGCAAGTGCAACTTCCATAATTCATAGGTGGCGTAGATCGCGATCCGATTGAGAGAGAAGACGCAACAAACAACACGGAGCCCACTGTGTGATACCCCGCGTGCACCATCGACACACAATGGTCGATTTTCTTGTTATACCATTTGTTTTTCACAATTTAAAATGGTGGTAGTAGTATAGTACCTACATAGTCCACCCATATATGGGCTGTTACGTTTTCGGTTAATACTAATCATCCCTCATTAATTTTGACGGAAGGTCTGGTCTCACTCCCGTTAGATTGAATGAATTCCCATTTAAATAAAGTACATTCATGAACCAGACACGACGATGGTGTTTTGTTTTTGTTCAGGCAATTGTCTTTAGTTGCAGATGTTTATCTCAAAACTACAACTAAGCTATTTAGACCTTCGATATATAAAACCTGGTCTCTTTTACGATCATCCCGATTTTAATCCAAAACCCCAATTCATTGATAACTCATATCCAAAACATGGAATATCGAGGTACCTATAGCAAGTAGTTGTTTAATTTCCGGTTTACATTACTTCCTGTTCGCATGGGGCATGATGGTATTATTTACCTGCCGTAATTTTTGACTAACTAATTTTCGGGACGAAATTGCCCCAATTACGCCTTGTCGTTGCGACCTTCCCATCCTAAACGCCTAATTACACCCTGAGAATAAAAGCCCACAAAAAAAAAACAAAATAAGGTCGCGTCCTTATTTAGTTGTAGCAGTAGATCAAGAAAGACCAT
Source organism: Agrilus planipennis (assembly GCF_000699045.2). Classification (NCBI taxonomy): domain Eukaryota; kingdom Metazoa; phylum Arthropoda; class Insecta; order Coleoptera; family Buprestidae; genus Agrilus; species Agrilus planipennis. Next base: position 552,682 of record NW_020438904.1, on the reverse strand, counting down.
CGGACCAATTCACCGATTATTATCGTCGTGGATGTATTACGTATGCTCGCGTTGGGCGCACATTATAATGGTAATTCCCGTATAAATTTCAGGAACAGGTAATGGTTAGGGGGCCCCCTTATTACGGGGTTATGAATCAATATATTTCCGACTTGTCAAGTTATAATCGCCGATTAGAGCGATCAGATAAACTGGCGCTTCCGTCTTTTCTAATAACGACGGATTACGAACGGAACGGGACGACGGCTAATATGATGCTAAACGAAATTGGAACAATTTTTGGAACCCATAAAATTTAATTCGTACCTATTCAACACACGAACTTCTAAAAAATAAAAAAGAAACCGAAAAATTTCATGTCGACAGTCTAGACATGGTAGGTTTTAGGTACCAACCTATAGAAAAGCGAAATGGATATTTCATGTACCAACCTCTTAAATGGTCTAAAATACTGCATTCTGGGCATTTGGGAAACCTTATGTTTCAAATTAGGTACTCCTGTTTCTAATTCCTTCCTCAATGTTTTAATGTAATAAAATCAATTTTTAGAAAAAACGAAATCAAAAACCAACTCCAAAAATACGTGATTATAATTTGTAAATGTGTATACAAGTATCGACAGTGGCGGATTATCCATAAGGCAAAGTAGGCATATCCCTAGGGGCGCAAGGCTAAAAAGGGGCGCACGCGGAACTTTTTAAAACTAAAAAAAAAAAAAAAATAAGGAAGTACGTAATAAAAAAAAAAAATGCAAAATATATGACCGCCGGAGGGGCGCCTATGAGGTGCTAGCCTAGAGCGCCCTCGACATTTAATCTGCCTCTGAGTATCGATGATTTTGATGTCGATTGTTCTGTAATGTAGGTACTTTGCTTGGAAATAATTAATATATTATCTATTATTTTCTACTTTTTAGTTTAAGTTTGTACAAGTAGATATNGCTGCTAATTACCAGCTGACTACATGAGGCGTTGCATTTACTAGGACAGGAATTATATTTGCCTGTACTTCCAACAACGTTCTTAAAAACGGTGAACTTTCACATATACAAGCATTTACTTAATTTTCTTGTTTTATAGTACACAATCACTTGCTGCATGTTCCGCACGTATTTAAGTTACACCCTGTATTTAATACCAACAGATATCATCTCTACGATCGTACTGTAATGTTCGTGGGTTTAACAAAATTACCTTCTAAAACTGATAACGACAAAATTTATTTATTTACACTAATTATTGAAGAACTGAACTTTAAACTATTAAATTATTACTAAACTTAGGTTATGAATTATTCTATTTATTTACACTACTTTTGATATATCACTATTCACTGCGCTATTTATTTCACTGCTATCGCTGTCAATTTATTTCTGGATTCACTTCTGCAATGGTCAATTTATTTCTACTCTTCTCGGCGATCGTCTCTTCCTTTAAATACTATTTTGTTTACTTTCTGGCACCTTCTGGAAACATCCGGATAGTTTCTTTTTTCTTTAAACTCTTTAACTGCTTTCCCAGAACGCGCGTGCGACACACACATTTACAAATACGGCGCACATGAAGAAAGGCGCCCGCGGCTAGTCGGCGAATCGATAAGCCGCTCACACACACGTATGCCCGATCGCACACATACACGCTCGTGCTACAATATTATTTTCTGCTTTTTTGTTTATGTTTGTACATGTAAGCATGGTCTTGAAATCGGTTTTTATTTTTCTAAACTTTTCTTTCTCTAACTTTATTTTTCAATTTTTAGTGTGTATACACCAGACGCAAATACTTGAATACTTTTAGAAAATAAATAAAACACATCATGGGTCCCTATAAAATCTCAGGGTTGTCCTAGATTTTTCTGGGATCACATCCAGACTTAATACCAGTCTGACCACCTGGGAAATAGGTATACCCTTTTAAACAAAAAAAGAATTTCTCCAATTGGTCCAGGAGTCCACCGGTAGATAATCGGGGAGCAACAACAGTAATCTAATCTAGGCATATCTCGCTTATTTCTTATTGACTTCCATAGAGTCCTTCGTTCTCCTATTCTTCCTAATACCTCTACATTTCTAATCTTCTCTATCCACGATGCACGACGGTATCCTGTAACACGATATTTCGAACTTGCCTGCACCCTACACTACCCTTAATTTTATATCGCTACCGCTCCTTCCATCTCGAATTATCTTATCTGACTTCCCATTGATACAAAAACAAAAACCACAAGACCCCAACTGCTTGATTTTCGCTCATAACTAACTAAATAGATTTTCAATTTTTTTTGTACCTACAGGTGCATTTAGAGAGTCGTTATATACATAGGCACTCCTTTTCTTTATTAAATTCTCATAACCTACACACAGAGAGGATGCATGGGAGAAACACACCGGAGCTTTGGTAGCATAATGGCGAAAGGGAACCGGAGTAAATCTTCTGTTAATTCTGATTACATACTTAGCAGTTGTTCTTGGTGTTTTTGCCGCAGATAAACCGGAGGCGTGTGTGTTAATAAGCAGTTAGATGACCATTCATGGGTAACCGCGATCGGTACCATCGACGGCGGCGGCGCAAGGTACACATAACTAATAATAGAAAAATACGTTCGACCGCCGATTTTCTTCGGCTGTTTCTGATGGGCGGGGATGCCAGGCGTAGATAAAATCTACAACGGAAATTAACTGACTCCTATCTACCCCTCAGAAAACCGAGGGGGAAACGCCGCATCGACTTTGTCGTCTATCGACAGATGCGGTACGACGGGGGCCAAGAAGTTCCCGAACGAAACGTTCTCGGAATGACATCTATTAAACGATGTATAGACCATCACACTGGTCTTTTGATGGTTGGATGAAAGTGTTGGAAGCAATTGCGGCTGAGCATAGGGACGAAGTCGCCTCAATCGAAGAATATTTTAAAAATCGATGTGTACTACTTCACTTTACATTAGAAAAGGTCATTTTTGTGTAACATTAGATCATGGAAGTGTAATCATCGATATAAACAATTGAAACCAACAAAATGTTTCCAAATGCTTTAGCGCCTCTTGGCGGCCATCTTAGATGTAGGTGCGTGAATCCCTCTAGCCAAAACTGACATGTATTTACAACATCAACGCGAGAGAAACCGCAGGTAAAAACCTATAAAGAAATTTTGTAGGTAGATTGTCAGGGGTACGGAAAAGGACACAGGGTACCTTTTATTCAGAAAAAATACTGTTCCCGTGGTATAGAGGGGGATGAACTTTGACACGTATTTAGGGCATCAACGCAAGCTAAGCCGCGGGTGAAACCTAAAACTTAATACCTCGTACTAATTCAAATCTACCCTGAAACCATTTTTGTTGTATTAGTATCTACCTATATGGGAACTTTTGACACCGATGAGATAATAATTAAGCAAATTTATTAACAAGATTGTTTTATGGTATATTTTCTTATGGATCTCTTAATCTAATAAGTAAACAAAATACTGTCACGAAATTGTTTTTATATCAGATACTAAAACAAAACATTTCGTTTTTTTTGTTTCAAAAGCGAAAATATTTACTCAGAACCATCCCCTTCCTAAAAACATTTAAATGATAAATTCTTTGAAAATTGTTGTTCTAAAAATGTTTATTTCAATCTACTCTGAAAATAATAGCTATTTAATAATGTTATTGATATTGTTGAAATTTTGATAACGTGTGCGTTAATATTGCATTTATTTAGCATAAGTGTAACACATTGTATTTTATCCAGGTATAAATTTACAATTGTTCGTCAAAGCGTGGCCTATCAATTATTTAATATTCCTGCATGCCGATAATAATTAATATTAATTACGGCGATAGATCCTAATCTTGAGCGCATTGTTTTATAATTCGAATCGTAAATAGAGTGAATTTTTCGTATTCGTGAAGGAATTACGTGTCGTATGGATTGGTGGCGACATCTTTAAGGGATCAAGTGAAAAACAAGGACTGAGCTTATCGGCAACCTGAAGATTTCGAAACGAAATGAAGAGTTCTACTTTAACATTCAAATAAGTAGTAAACTTTACACAAATTTGGTAATATATTTCGAAATAGTAACCTTTAAAAGTATGAAGTAATCTAAGATATTTTGGAAATGTTTGGATTTTCGATTACAGGTGTCACCCTAACCTAAGTAAAAGGATAATTTCTACTTTTAAATATACAAGCGCAAATCACTTAGTGTAGGTATTAACCGAAAAACGTTCATGTTTTACCCCTAACTTGTGATTGTAATTAGGCGCACAGTCAATAAACCACGTATCAACAAAAGATAAACCTAAACAATTTAACAAAAGAAGACGTTAAGCGGCATTTGTTACTTTGACGATCAAAGACAAAAAAGCGTCTACTTCTGTTTTCTACAATTGTTTCCTATCGTAATTGTTTAAACCAAAACAAAAGCCATAATTCTATAATTCTATTGATCAGCAACTGTTTCCCTTAATATGAGTGCGTCCATTTTCGTTCTATAAATATGTAGTTTTTTTTATATTATTTTATTATGTTATTTTTTGAAGGGTATTCTGAATAAATCATTTTCTTCCCCATTACGTACAAGTACAAGAAGAACGTAAAATACATGCGGTAGCAATAATAAGGAGCCGGGAGCCGGTTGCTCGCATCTGATACATGTTTCCAAAAGACGAAGGAGAAAAAGACGGAGGGCGATACATTATCTATGCGATGACAGCAGTGCATCTCATGGTTTCCTTCCTCATCCCATATGTCTGTCGTTGGCGCGTTTTTCGCACCCAGATTTGTACCTCGCACACACGACAAACATTTGAAGTATACATGGAACCCATTTTATACCTATATGTATTTCTGTGTGCGTGTGTCTGTTTTTTTTTCAGGGGCACAAGGGCGACCGAGGACTTTGCCATCGTGTAATTTTGTATAAATAGCAAAAATGAATGGAGTTCCGATGATACATCAGCACTGTCGCTTGTTTTTCACGTATCACCCGATTCGGGTCGCGACGAAAGATGACACGTGGCTATCAAGCACAAGAAGAACGTTTTAATAAGTAAAGCAGTCTTTTGTTTTGCCAAACTCATGTCAAGGACGTACCCCCTACTTATTGGGGAGTTTAGGGAGTTGTAATGTTAAAAAAGTAATTGTACGAGATGCGCATGTAAAAGTTTGGTTTGGTAGAGCTTTTTCGGAATATTTTAGCGCCTCTTAGCGGCCATCTTAGGTGTAGGTGCGTGAATCCCCCTAGCCAAAACTCACACGTATTTAGAACATCAACGGGAGTCAGGGGTACAAAAAAGGACGCAGGGTACCTTTTATTAAAAAAAAAAATACTGTTCCCAAGGGATAGAAAAATTAGTTAAATCGATTACTTACTATTTTTAAAGAGAAACTAACTTTTTTCACACTGTAGATAAAACTCAAGAAAATGCCTAATAAAAATAGTTTTAAGTCACAGCATTTTTTATAAATACTTAGTCAATCCCTCGAAAAACAATTATATAACTGCATTTTAGAGCTTCAATTACCTACTACTGCCACGTGTACTTAGTAGATTTTCTTTTTTTTTTTTTTTGAATTTTAATACAGTTTATTAAACTTAAGTCCCAATACCTATGTACCTAGTGTGAAACGTTTAATTATTTTTTAATATTTCTTCTAAATATCTACTGCCTACTAATTCAACTAATTTCTGGAACAGTAGAAACAACGTCGGTTTCGGATGATCTAATATAAACCGACCGTGTGTTGTTGGCACGCAAGACGTCGGCGTCGTGACGCCCTCCGAGATCACGACGTCGCGTAATTTGCGGACTCGTTGACAGATTCACGGCCCAACATGACCCCTTTCCCCTCTGCACCCTCTCCTTTCGACCGTAGACCGCAAGTTATTTATAATTTAAGATATATCCCAACCGCGTATTAAAAGTAAGTAAACTAATATCTAAGAATTTCTTCGATAAATATCTTTTTTATAAGCAAATTTTCTTTCAATATCTATCAGTACTTAACATAAGTTGTAAGAATTTTATCGCAGAATTCGTGAAAGTCCATTCGTACGTATTATTAATTATAATTTAAAGTACGAAGAACAATTGACCGATAAACAATAACGTAGCGCCGTTTCGTCGTTTTTGTTTTAAAACATTTTCATCGCATAGCATAATATCTACAAGTACCTAAGCAGGTAAAACAATTACGTCAAAACAAAAATGAAACCGAAACAAATAAACAAAACAAAAATAAGCGTTCGTCTTTTACTTTCTTAATTGACCGGAAGATTAAACTTTTCGTCACTTCGAAAAGCCTCGTTGAAACTTTAACCGAAAAGCTAAGTGGATAGTAGTATCGTTATCTCTTTCTGTATCACGACGAGGATCATCAAATGGCGAGCTCGAAAGTCGATATGATGGATTGTTTGTAAAATGTGCGCAACTTTGAAAGTAATTTATCCATTCTCAGCGCCGCCGCCGATTATTAGAAGAGAAATAGGTCCGACGAAAAAAATGCCTTGGAAGCGTCCGAAAATAAGATGAATAGCGTCGGTACGCGTCGCCACTTCTAAAGCTCCAATCCGCTTTAGTAAAAGGCGTGACGTTAGTCGACAAGGAAACGCCTTTGCTGAGGTACATTCCAAAGCGAAAAACAAAAAAGAAAAAGAAAACGGGACGGAAAATTCAATTGTTTTTTTTTTTCTTTTTATCGATGAAAGTGTTTTGTTTCAGTAGGAATTAGTGAAGGTTTATGGACCGAATTTATACTCAACTCAAGGGTTCTTCCTCGTTCCCTGCACCCATAACAAACTGTACCAGTTTACAAGTACCCAAGTACAAGATTTCACCCCCTCCAAATATTCTATGTAATAGCGATACTGAACTACCCCTAAATTCCATTAGTCCAGAGATATTCCCAAAATGCAAGGATTATTATCTAAAATACCTCCGGTCTAACTGTTCCAATTTTCGGGCCAATATTTTTCAAAATTGGACATGTTCTTATTAGATTCATTTGTTTGATTCGGGATTTTTAAATGCGGTTTTCTCAAAATCCTTTAACGAATGCTTAACCGATCCTGATATATTTGATTATATTTACCCAATACCTATTCATATTCTGTAATGATTGAAGATGTTTTTAAGCTGTTTTCCAGGATGAAATAAAAAATTTTATGGACAAGGATATTACTTACAATTCCTGTTATTGTCCTTAATTGTTATTAAGGAGATTGTCCCGAAAATTTGCAGACATACTTGTAAAAGTGAATAAAGAATGAAATGATCAAATTTTCATCAAATTCTTCATATCACACTAGGTTTTCAAAAATCCTGTCTTTAAATTGAAACGACTCCTTATTTTCGTTGAAATTTCCCTACTATGGTATCAGCCTTCTTAATAGACCTAACCACTAGTCTGAGGTTTTCCCATAGAATTCTACTTTTGTTTTTATCTCATTCTAATTTCTATTATTTTTTTTAGCTAATTCTAGACACCTAAACCAGACATAATGCATTACTTTGGTTCAAGAATTTTCCTTAAAGGTGAGTTTCCCAGTGCAAGGGTACGATCTAGAATACCTCATCCTTTCTATCCTAAATTCAACCACCCCTATTTGGATATTTCAAAAGTATATCAATTTTCTATAGATACAATTTTCCCAAAACAAGAATATTAATTTACAATTTTCTATATTATCCTTAATCCTACCTCTGTCTGACCCAGAGACTGAGGTTTTTCACGGGTCTCGTGGACAAGTCTCTGTGTCCTCTAGGGTGTAGGGTGTTACATAACGTTGGAAAGGGGAACGGGGTCGAGCAAAAGGTTACACAGTATTATGTGGGGTAAGGGGGAGGGGTCAAAAATCTGAAAAAACTGCGTTGAGTTATTTTATGCATTTTGCCTTTTCAACCACATTTAAGAGATAATCTGCTATCACCATCATCAACCCCCATACCCGATTATTTGTATCTGCAATTTTTTTCTGAGACTGTACACTCAAACGCGGTGATCTCGGACCCGAAGCTCCGCCCTGATGTTACTTAAGTCGCCGAAGACCCCGCCCAATTAACGATAGGTTTTTCCGGGCGCATACCACCCGCAAGCCCGTTGACACCATGTGTGAAAATGAGGCAACTTAGTCACTCAACGGTAACGGCATTGGACAGGGCGTTCGTTCGCGTCAACGACAAAAATCAAGCGAGCCACCGCGGTCCGTCTCGACGGCAGCGTCGCGACGTCAAGCGTCGATTAATTTGCCCGTTTTACACCTGCGATAGTCCACCGCATATATACATAAATATCCAAGACGGCTGATTGGACTTATTACCGCGACGAAAATAAGTATATAGACGTGGCTACCTATGTATGTGTGTGTCTGTATATAGGTATTAGCATACAAAAGACGGTGGTGATGATAACAGCCCCCTACCTACATTAACTACCCGATCGACGGACGAACGGACTAGGTGACGACGTGTGTTTTTACTTTTACGTGTACAACTATCTTTATCGCGTGCATGTGTGCGTCTGGTGATGTAATAAAGTGTGCTTGTGTTCGTGAACGAATTGAAAATTGAAAAACGAATAGACAAAAACAGGTGCGCATTTTGTTTTCGTGTACCAAAAGGAAGAGACTTCGATGGTAGACGCGTCCCCGCAGTCTGCTGACATTTTACGGTAGTCAACAGGTGCGTCCAGCAGTAAAACCTAATGACAATTGCAATAAAACATTACATAGGACTTATGCATTAGCGTTTTTACCAATCACAAGTGACATTATTTAGAAAAAACTTTTGCCTGAAAAGGAATGATCTCATACTCTCTACACTCTCTTTTATTAAAAAAAAAAGCATATCCGTATAATTGTTGGCGTACTCTCTTTTTTTACTTTGAATTCTTTTATTTTATAATAAAAAATGGAACATCTACATAAGAACTCTTTTGTTTAATATATAAAAAGAAAAAGAGAAACGTCTTCAAAAATTTTGTCACAAACGAAAGGATTTATTAATTGTGATTTTCTTGCGTCGGTTATGGTTATCGAGAACCCATCTTACTTGGGTTCAGCTGAGTCAATTGATACCCATTTTATTTGGACTGACATTTTATTAAATTTTTATTAATTTTTAATGCAATTTGTTTCTAGAGAGCAATAGTAGTCGCCATGTTCTCCTTTTCCCTTCAGTATAACATCATTAGGGAAAACTTTTAGAAAGAAAATGGTCGAACCAGAAAGCGGAAGTCACCCTAGCGGATCGAGCTTATTGTTACAGCAATATCGACTCTAGAAATATTCCAAAATGACTCTAAAATATTCCCTACTAATTAGTTCAGGTCAGTTCCAAAAACAATTGGTATCAATTGATTCAGCTGGTTAAGATGACCAACAATAGTTCTAGTCTATGTATTGTTGTATCTGTTACATTGTGGAGCGATTTAAAGTTTGTTGTGCCAATTTTGGGAATATCACGTTCACGTTTGGCAAAATTTGTCCTAAATGTTTAGCAAATGTTCGAGCGATTTTGAAAACAATTGCAACACTTTCCCGACTCTAAACAGTTGCTTCTATTTTAGAAGCAAAGCCCGTACTTTAATAAAACAATTGCCTAATAGGTTACAGCTGCCACAATTGTTTCTGTCGATCCCTATGATGGCTGGAAAAAATTGTGGCAGACTCCGTGGCAACAGTCGTACTGCTGCTATCATCAACGTGATCATTAGGGAAATCGTATCGGCCATTGAAAAAAAAAAATGAAAAACAAAAAAGAGAGACATTACCGACGCTGTCAACAACTCGTTTTTGAAAGTTTATTCGGTTTCTTGTTTTCCTCTTTACACAAAACAAAAGAGCGTAGAAAATATGAGATCTATCGTCGATTGTGTAATGTTTCCAAAAATCATCAAAGAAAAACTGCCTTGTATTGTAAATTCGGAACAAACAAACAACTTTGTTTTTTGTTTTCTTTTGTTACAGTGTCTCAAAAGCATATTTAAAATTGGGTATCGTAAAAATCAAAAATGCACCATTCCGAATATAGTCAAGTAACACGGGACTTATCAAATATGGCTATGGAATCGTCATCTTTGCCAATTTCGTCTGATTGTTGTTACTCTTCAGACCCCTGGAGTTACCCATCTAATGTCACCCCAATGAAACAAATAGAAGGTAAAAAGAACATACTACATCTCAGAAACTGAACAATTTGCTACTAATAATTTCACAAGAACATTCTTCTTTATATTCAACTGATAATAACTTCATCATTCGGATGTTTTTAATTTCAAATGTTTTCATTGACGCTCAACTGTTTTTCCGATTATTCTCTTGTATTTAATTTGTACGGTACAAATAGACTGTCAGACGGCGGATTCTTCGATTGCGGGATTTCGACAGATTTACGGGCATTCCTTCACCTCGGGCGTTTCCATGGAAATCTGTCACCGACGACAGAGATCAACTCAAATCCCGTAGCAAGTCGACATTAATCTTAACAAATGACACCGCTTGCATATTTAAAGCTACCGAAAATAAATGGTCCGTGGCAATTGTTATTTTACTGTCTGGAAATCTATCAAACAATTGCGATTAACCGACAATTGAAGATCAGAAGATAAAAAAGAAAACCGATCGATTGGTCACTTTTTTAGTTCTCTTGTCATTTGTTGTAACCTGGCGGTGAAAATATTCAACTGTTTATTCCGAGCTCATGGGACTTTGATCGGTAATTGTTTCTTATTTCTTGGTAAGTTCATTTTCTAAAATACCACCGCGCGTATTCGAAAAAGCGCTTCATCTTTGTCAAATACAACCGTTTCTTGGTTTCAAAGATTAACTGCCCCAATTAATTATGCCAGGGAACATTTACGAACTATAAATCTTCGACGTGACTGTACAAATGTGCAATATGTTCGACTAATGAGAGATTCTATGTATATGTGCCGAAGCCAATCTGTGAAATTCGGCGTTTTAGAATACGACCAAGCCACCAAGAAATTACGGCAATATGAATAAAATTTAGTGACACCATCCAATCAAGAAAACTCTCATTTGTTTGGACATGTAGCGCATCGTCCACGATGTGCTCAAAATTTCGGTTGCTCTCTCTGGATTGTAGCAATTACTTAAACCCCCCACTAGCTAAGTACAATTTTGTTTATTCCTATAGCATGTCTTTTGAGCGCTGCCAAAGACAGAAAAGCGTATTCACCCCTGACCCAGGCCGACTCTGTTTCGTTAGATGTCGAAAACGAGAGAGACAATAACAACATTATACCATCAACCCCTAATAAGTCAAACAGTGCAAGGTAAGTGTACTTTTCATTAAACCTAATTCACAAATTCAAACCTGTTGTCAAATGTTGTTAATATTCCTTTGGTTTTTTTGTAATTCGTCCTGAAAGAATTAGTCTAGAAATCGTTTGTTTCTTTGGTAATCCTAACGACAATGTTTCTTTTTCTCTGATATGTAAAACAACTATCGTATTTCTTAGACGCCTTTTGTTTTGCTGCCACACATAAAACAACTAAACAACTTCTTAAAACCGTTGTTTGTTTTCTTGTAATGCTCGAAAACAAATTTTCTAAGTCTCGTCTGTCTTTTGTTTCTCTGTAATATCTATTGGTATCTAAATGTCGCTTCGCCCTACAACGTCTTTTATTTTTTCCGTTTTAGCCAATCTCTGGCCCCGGCGCTCACAGCAGCGGGCGCCGTTTTAGAAATGAAGCCCCTATGGGACGAATTTCACTCCCTCGGGACCGAAATGATTGTTACTAAAGCAGGCAGAAGGATGTTCCCGACTTTTCAAGTCAGGATATGTGGATTAGATCCTCACGCTGAGTACATGCTCATGATGGACTTTGTCCCATTGGACGACAAGCGATATCGTTACGCATTTCATAGGTCAGTGCCGAGTAATTCGGGAAATTAAGAAGGAAATTTAGAAAAATGACTAATGTTTTTCTAATATACAGTTCCAGTTGGGTGGTGGCTGGAAAAGCTGACCCGGTCTCCCCGCCCAGGATACACGTTCATCCTGATAGCCCCGCAACAGGAGTGCAGTGGATGAAACAAGTTGTCTCCTTCGACAAGCTAAAGCTCACCAACAATCAACTGGACGATAATGGCCACGTATGTCGTTTGTTTATGATATATTTTGTCTAATTATTAGTTTGAACCACCCTGTACATACCAGTATTTAGTTTGGTCATTAAAATGAAATCACGCTGTACATAACTAGGTCTGGTCTAATAGAAACTGTTTTGGACGCCTTAAAATTAGCCAGCTAAAAACAAAAGTTCTATCCATTTTCTTTTGTTTATCTGCTGAAGTTGATTGGAGTTTGTTTTTTTTTTTGTTTTCAGATAATTCTCAATTCGATGCATCGATATCAACCGAGATTTCACATAGTGTATCTTCCGCCCAAAAATACGACTTCAGCATCCGCCGAAGCGGCCGAAAATAACTTTAAGACATTCGTTTTCCCCGAAACTTCGTTTACTGCCGTAACAGCTTATCAGAACCACAGAGTAAGTGAAACTTGGTGGATTTGTTACATACACATCTAGCGCTGTCTAATTTTCATTATTAGATTTTTCGCTGTTTGCAATAAATTTCGCTATTTAAATTAAGAGTCGCGTTATAATTGCAGATAACTCAACTAAAAATAGCCAGCAATCCATTCGCCAAAGGCTTCAGGGATTGTGACCCAGATGACAAGTAAGTCTTAATTATAGTGCTTTTTTTCTTGCTCATCTCACATCTCGTCGGTTTGTAATTTCCAAGTTAAAAAGTCGAATAAAAACAAACAAACTATCAAACGAACGTTTTTTGTCATCGAAAACAAAGCAACGTCACGTCTCAATTTGTTTTTAAAAGCGCAATGAGAATTCTCGAACAAAAAAGGATCGCAGATTTTTGAAACAAAAAAGTATCTAACTGAAATGTGCTTCTTTTTTTTCTAACAAGAAACAAAAAACTATCTATAATTGTAATAAGTGCATATTTTTTTGCGAATTAGTCTTTTTTTTTTTCGATTATATTTCCGCTGGTTTATGTCGCGTGTTACAAGTGTGTCGTAAGCACTCAAGATTAAAATTGATAACGTAAACACAGCACTAATTCAGTGATAACATAAACACCATGATAAATTTACATGCTTGGAAGTGTGTTACATTCGGGAGATGATGCGTGTGACAGGAGAAATGTGGGAATTCTCGTCTTTATCGGATTCCAGCAATAATGAAAGATATTTATTTTCATGCCATCCAATTCGATTGCGCCCACGAATATTTTTACTCTCCGTCAATGAACACTTCATATAAAACGGTCAGATTTTCAAATAAATATCTATACACTGCCCCTTCGGGACTTTTTAGACCAGAAATAAACGCACCGATTCGAAATGGGTCACACACTTTAAATTTCCTAATTGTTAAGTAGCCCATCTTCTAAAATATAAAACAATTGCAAACAGAAGAATGCAAAACAAGTGTAGATATCAAAAAAAAAAGATTTTTTTTTCGTTTGTTTATTAACTCAAGTAAGGATATCTACCCGCATGATATGGCTTGTTAAGTTCTTTGATCAAGTAAGCAACTGCTTGCTGCATCTCGAGTTTTTAGACCGAAAAAAGAAATTGTTTATTGTTTGTCGAAGTCAGTACAGGGGCATTCGGTTAAAAGTGCCAAACATGTTCTAAACAAATCAACTTCCCTTTCCTGACAAAGCCGGTTGTGATGAGTATATTTAAAATAGTTGAACAAACGATGTTAATCGTTTGTTTTTGTATTACATGCGATGAAACTGACAACTGAAGAAAAACAATGAAATCAGCGAGACTTCTTTTGTCTTTATCAGTTTTTTTTTATAAGTATATACCTAATACTTATACGTATCTGATTCGTCAGATTTATAAAAATTTTCGTATAATTTGGCGTGACTATCATGAGGCATAATAAGTGTGGTAACAACATGTAATAAATTAGCTCGATTTCGTGTTGTGATTATTTACATGGCATCTTAAGTCAGTTTGACATTTTTAAGACGGGAGTTTGACGCTGACATGACTAGTGAGCCGAAGCCGAAGGTTATTTTCGGACGGCGTTACAACGCAAGACAGTTTTATGGTAACGTAAAGGGTTTAAATTTGCGGGAAATTAGGGAATTGTCTCTTCAGACGTGTGAGTTTCAGTTTTAAAATTAGGAAACGTCGCATAGTAAATTGACCCACGTTTCGTCTGTTAGACATAAAAACTTTCCGGCATTTGGTTTATGATTTTAAATTTAAAATAATTGACCAGGTGAAAATTTTATGACACTCTTTCAAAAAAAAAATACCCACTCGAATAAATTATGTCTATAAAGGACGAATTATGCCACAATAAAAAAACTTTTTTCGTATTTTTTAAGTTTTAATCAAATAATAATAATTTGTGTGTCAGGAAATCCACAAATTACGTTAACTAACTTATGTACCTTTATAAAATGTCAAAAACAATGAAACAAAATCATAACAAAACAGCAGATCAAAATAAGATCGTGCTTCATTTGTTTACTTCTAAGTTTTGTTTCTTCAAACCAACAGAGAATATTTCGTTTATTAACTAGATTTCTTTCAACTGTCTCATTTCGTCGTAACGGCTAATGGGGTATCTATAGAATTAAGCAACAAAGTGCTCAATACTTTACTTATGTGCAAGTTTATGGGAAGAAACCGTTAATACCGAAATAATGAAACGATTATTTTGCTTAGCTAAATTTACATCGAAACGAAAATAATCGCAGACAAAGAACGTAATATCTTTTAGATTTTGTTTGTTGATTATTTAACGAAGAGAGAAGAGACGAAATAAAGTTAGATAAAGTTTTGATCATTGAAAGACTGGCAGGTTTATGAATAGCCGATGTATTGCCTAGCTAAAAATGTGTTTAAAATGTTATTTTGGTATCTGCTGCTTCAAAATCACGCTAAACGATGTTTGGCAATTAATTTTATAAAGAAAACTATGTTATGGTCTATTTGGGCACGCTCTTTTGTTACCTATGTGCATAGGTACACTCCCTGAATCTTTTGTTTTTTATGGTCGCCTTCTTTTGTTACGATAATACAAACAAAACTGTTGGAAGTTCTTACAACTGTTTTACCGACTTAGAAAGTTTTAAAGTTTTACGGAATTCTTCCTCGGAATTCCCCTTTTAAGTCAAGGTTGCAAACTTATGCAGCAAGTGGGATAATGTATGCGGTGGCTCAAAAATACCTCCAACTTTTCAGACTACCCATTGCCCATCTACTACTTAAATCCGTCCATCTATCGTCGTATGTACACACACATAATATGTTCTTCACTTTATGACTTAATTTCAGTGAAAATAACTCTCAAACTACGCAGACGAAAATTGGTCTGTTTTACGGCAATTTTATGGCATTCAGATTGAGTCGCTTTGGCCAAGTTTGTTGACGTTAAATTTTTGTTTATGTTATTCTTCCGAACGCATATTTGATGTTTGAAAACCTAACGCGAATCATACGGACGCAGTTAGCGATTAAGAAATATGATTTTGCCCTAAATTTTCTCTTTCAGTAATTATTAATAAGTTACGTTTAAATTTGTCTGTCAAAACAACAAATAAAAACAAATGACCACTAACAGCGACTGTTTGCAACATTCACTTTTTCTTTAAGCAGCGTTCATGTTTTTCTTTACTAATTGTTGCAGCGGTCCCGAAATCCTGGGACATAGTCAACAAACAACAAAACCGCCGAGACCAGGGAGATCACCCCCATCAAACTACAGCAAAGGTAAATTTAATTAAGTTATCTACTTCAGCGTATATAGTAAATAACAAAAGGCGTTTAAGTTGTTCTTTTGTTTTATTGTTTTCTTCCGCCATTTTGTTTTACAACCTATCGGGCGATTCCCCTTTCGAATTAAAAAAACAAACGAAGTCAGGCATGGGCCGGGCTTCATTATTCCTCACCGTTTGGATAAGTAAGTATATACAAACCGACTGACAGATATATAGATATATGTACGTACGCATTCACCTGAAATCCAGGAAACGTCTGTTAAACAACCGTGAATTTAAATGTCTAGTATACATCCGCCAGGTACGTACAGGGCATGTTCAATTTGTACGTTGTCACTAAATCCTGAAGGAGTTAAAACAAACTGCGCCAAGTTTCGCTTCCTTGACCGTACACAGGATGCGTCGTAAAAAGCTAATAGCTCCTTTTCTGATAGCTTTTTATGACGGACAAACAGATTAACAAATTAAATTTCAAAAATATGGTATTTCTTTGAACCATCATAAAAAAAAAGAAGATCGGGTCTGTAAATCTTGTAAACGGTTCTTTAGGTATACCACAGACACCCATATACACACACACACATTACAGTGTGTAATAAACAACAATCATTTGCGTCTGTGATTTATAGACTTGGGATAGGAAGCCATGTGTTCCCACAGGAATATAAACAACATTGGTGTTATTATGTGCGTGTACTTGAGGCATGCACTTAACCGATTGTTTACAAAATCCGCCCGGCCTCTCTCCATAAAAGTAAATTCACCCGCTCGACTTTCGGGACAATTTATGAATTCTGTGTAAGGAGCTCTCTTAAAAAAACCGATGTATAAAGCATCGTAAATAATACCTATTCTACTGCATACGGTGACTGTCATAATTAAAAAATAAAAAACAGACAAACAAACAAAACCGTTGAATTGCAAATGTTTCAAAACATCATCTAATCGTAACAACGACAAAACTATAACTACCTTCGTTGTTTTTAAACGACTGCTTTATATTCTGTTTTGTTTGATGCTCTATTGTTGCTTTTTATTTCAGAAGAAGATCTGACGTCTCACATTAGTTCTACAAGTCAAGATTCTCATTCCGTGATCGCCAATCGTTTTCAAAATGTACCACCCCAAAACACCACTACCTCTTTGCTACCGTCTAATATATTAAGCGCCGGTTTAAGTCACATCGGTCAGCCCTATTCGGCAGAAATATGCAATTACGGTCCTATCTATCATCCCCACAATATTCTCCACAATTATAATTCCGTGTACAGTAATGAGAAATCGTTAAGGAGTTCAGGGAACTTCGGGAGAACGATGTATGGAAATTATCATCACGGGTTTTATGGGAATAATGCATCATTGAGGGCGCCTCCCGTTCACCAAAACGCTTATGAATTTAATCCAAGATGAAAAAATATTTATTTAATCTATTCCATGTAGATGGGTATATTTTCAAAGTATTATATTTTCAATCTTATATATGTTGATTCACCTTCTCGTTATGGCCCCGTGCTAGGGGTAAAAACAGCTGAATGTACTGCTACTGTTTCGCTTTTTTTTTAATTTAATTTTATTGTTTCCCAAAACCAATGATATTAACCAAAGAGATTTTTATGTGTATCGATGTGTTCAGTGTCAAAAAAAAAACGAATTTAAAACTGATATTATTGAATAACAGTGATAATTACGATATTATCTATTTAATAATCTAATAGAAATGTAGTAGTAGATTAGCTTTTAAAATAAATTAAAATGAAATACATGAAAGTGATATTTTGTACTAAATTTTGAATAAAAAATATGTTTAATAGTAAGTTAAGCAATCAAATGTTAAATGCCTTAAAATATAGTTTAAATAGACGCTATTATCAGAGATGATGTTAGTTAATTTATATTTACGAAGAAGAAATTGTATCTATTAATTTACTTATTTATAAATGAAATAAAACATATTTGAAATCTAGATGTAATGTTTTTGAACTAATGGGGAAAGCCGGTTCTGGAAAAACCCTCTATTAATTTCTGCAGAAGAAAATAACGGATTAGTTACGTCATCGTCCACGAACATTGAAACGTATTTAGGACATCGACAGGGTCGAATCCGCGAGTAAATTGTCAGGGGTACGTTCTATCCAGAAAAGTATCTTGTTCCCGAGGGATAGATGAAATTTTGTACAATTTTGTGATGTGTCGAGTAAAGCCTAGTGTAGGAATATTTTTAATGATATTTTTGAAGATGTTAGAGAAGTTTTATTATATTATTATAAGGGCAAATTTTTTTTTTGGTTAATTAATTACAAGACAAAGAAAACGCACCTAATCAATCTGATACAATTTTTGTGTGGAAATGCCGCCGTTTAAGATTGTTGTGAATCAAATTGATCTTGTCCTTGTGTTGATGTCGCATCAACAGTTACGGTGGAATCACCATCAGGGTCCTTAGACTCGGTTAATGTTATAGATTGTTGGTTGTTTTGGTATTCGGAAGCAGAGCGGTAGTTGTAGTTGGGGGGGTCATATATACCATCATATGGTATAGGGTTCGGGTAAGGTTCTTCGCACATGGGCATTGGTATTACATTAATGGGAGTCATGATGACTTCCATCATGGGAAAACAACCATCCGATTGAAGAGGCGGCATGTTGTAGATGGGCGATTGCATGGTCGACTACAATTGTAGGTACAATTTGTAGATTTAAAAGATACAATAAGTAAAATTCAGACTTACTTTGATTAATAGTAAAGATGCTATTGCAAAAATAACGGCTTTGTAGCCCATGTTTCTTCAATCACCTTTCTACACAAAGTTCTAGTTCTAGTTTCAAATGGTAACTCGATTCATGAATTGCCCATCTTACTTTTTATACCAACGCACAACAAGATTGATAAAAACAGATTAGGGAACGCGTTATAGATCACGTATTTAGAAGATTAGATCCAAGGTAACGCAGAGAGCGGAAGAACAAAAAATCACACGTACCTACCTATGTGATTGCAGTTCGGATCAGAAAAATTAAAAAAAAAAATTCATTTGTTTTATTATGTATCTACCTAATAATTTGTTTCTTTTGTCTCCGTTTCTGAGTCGACATCGATGTGCATGTTTTGTTTTCAAACAAGAGAAACACTCATTTATTTAACAACAGACAAACGAAAAGTCGTAAGACTATTGTACTTTTGTTTCATATTCTGTTTTTTATAAGTGCAAAGCACTGGTACTTATTCTTACCTAAAATTTCTGACTCAGTTTACTAAATTAGATTTTTAATTAATTAAATTACAGAATTTTGAAACACTTAAGACTCAAACGAGCTGTATGGTGCGTGTCATAGGTAGGTATGTAATTGTTATTCGCTCAATATTTTTGTTTTAATACCTTGATTAAACCAACAGCATTTTGTTGAACTTAAAAGCGTGCCCACTAGAATAAACAATTATTATGCATTAATAAATAGATGTTTAACCTGGAATGTTATAACCAACCTACATTTGTGCGTGAACCGTCGGGGTCGAGCTGGAAGTTAGTTTGACCCTGAAGATGGTCAGCTACGTCAAATTATTAATGAATATATATAGGCAATGACTCTAACGCTATTGTAATAAAAAAGGCAAAATATACGTTAATATTTTTATGTATTATCCTAATATTTTGGGATTTACTATATATTATGTTTTTATTTTCTTAGGGGTGCTATTTAACTGATCCTACAAGTTTTTTACTTAATAAAGCTACCCTTCCGTGAAACGTGCCCGTGAGTACATTTCTTCGATTTTGTTTTGTTTTATATATTTACTGTTAAATAATTTTGTTTTTGTATTTTTGCATTAACCACCATTACGAAAGTTAAAAAATAAAAAGGGTTGACCTTTGGTTCACGTTGTTATTTAAGGGTTAGTAAATATTAGATACCTATCAAAAATTCCATTGATTGATGGAAGTCATCGTGGTACCCGTCGGGATAGAAGCAATTTTTACTACCATTATAGATATTACTTAATGCTAATACCTTATAAGGTATTAAGCTGGTGCCTAATTAACCCCGATGAAAATAAACCAAAGCTAATTGGTAAACGTACATTTTGGTTTTTAATTCTGATCATACTTCTAATGATCTCATTATTAACAACTTCCAGAAACTAAATTATTACCACCTACTGTAATTTAAATCTGATCGTCATTTGTTTTTTTCTATAGGGAAAGAGAAATATTAAGAAGAGATAAACAAAATATATTATAGTATTTTTCAATATATCTTTTGTTATTCATTTTTCATAACGTTGCGCTCATATAATTGATAGTCTTATTTTTCGATTGGGCTTTGGTTTTTGTTTAACGTTGGGCAACTGTTTTTATTGTCAGGAGCAAGTACCTATGGCCCTTCTATGTGTAATTTCTTAAACAATTGAACAAACAAACAAACAAATGCGCAAATAAAATATTATAGGTAGGTTTTTGATTTTTTGGGAGAAGAAAAATGGTTAAACCATGATACTTTAATAAAGTTCTTTATTTCTTGTCGTTTAATTTAGTGTTTTAACAAGAGTATATGTTATTATTCCCAGTTAAGCCCGGGGGAAGAAGTTGTAGAGTCATTTTTTGGCCCATGTCGCATGTCGTAGAACTATGCAGTACTATATGAACTCTGACCCTGGTTTTGTACACCGGTTGCTGATGCTGCTATAGAACCATCGTCAGATTTAACAACAGCGGCTTGATTGTATTGACTTTCGTACTGGCTATTACTTTCACTGGGAGGGTAGTAGGGGTTATAATTATTATTAATGGGTTGCGGTTGCGGTTGCGATTCGTCATAAAAAATGGGACCGTTGTTAGAAGGTACCAGGTTTACAGAACTAGCGCCGAATACAATTTTAACTGCTGGCAAACTGGAACACCCTTTGTCAGGCCTCGGATATACGCAAGTACCTTGGGCAGACTAGAAATTTATTTATTTAGGTAGGTACTTAGAAACGAACCTAATAATAGAACAGACTAATTATAGATATCTTAATGATTTTAAACTTACTTTGAAGAGATATAACGCCGATAAAACGAAAAAGATTGATTTCAAAGGTACCATGATGGTTTACTACTTGTGGTGGCTAAAGATTTTGTTAAATGACGATCGCCGTCGTGGTTTGTTTACAACTTAATTCAGCAAGATTTTTGTCATACCTTTTATATTGGCGGAAAACAAAAGAGATCTCTTATTAGTGACACTGATGACGGATGAACTAGATCTCACGACTGTTGAATCACGTCTCAGATGATTACAACCAAGGTCGCGAACGACGGCAGAAGATGATGCGGAAATATCAAATTTTTGCACGTCGAATTTTATCATTTACCTGGGTTCTTATCAATACATGTCCGGGTGCGTCAGATATATAATTATAAGTAAGTGAGTAGACCATATGAGAAAGTATTTATAAGGGGCGCTACTTCTGCACTTCTGATGTTCTTATTTTTATGATAGCAAAATATATGCCAAAATGGGTGCTGGAACTTCAGCGTTGGTATATTTTAATCACTCTGATTACGTATTCTTTTATTAACAACTACCCGTTTTAATTATCATCACACCTAAGACTTATCTTATTTTTGTGTCTATTCATTTAGAGAAGCATCAAATTCGCGTTCAGTTGTTTACAGTGTGTTTTGTTTCTAACATTTATTGTTTTATATAGTTCGCAAGAAACAAATGGTTATCAGAATACTTACGTTATTTTGTTTCTTTCCTCAATTTTTTCAATTGTTAATGCCCTAATACCAATTTATAATGTCTGAATTTTCTAACCGACGATCGACGCAGACAAAAGCATTCGAAATGACTACAATTACGTGAAGTATACGAATAACATCATAATTGAAATTGCATATTTAGTATTTTTATATCACAATAAACAAAAACACGAAAATTGTTTACGGTATATACAAATACGTGTTAGTTTAACAATTTGTTGTCTTAAAAAATACCATGTCCTGTATATGCCAATGAACCCTAGATTCGAAAAAGGAAAATGCACAATTCCTTCGACCAGGCACGCATGGACTTGTGTGTTGTATATGTTAACAATAACAACTGAAATTTTTCGCTATAAAAAGTCGACCGATCGTTTCGAAAATTATTCAGCAATCAGCTGCTTCAATTACTACAATACCAGTCCTTAACTGTGCGACTAATTCGTCATGATGCAAAAGGCGGGGGTTGTACTTCTCATTTTACAAATCTTTGTTGGTCAGGTATGTAGACAAATATTTCAACCACAATTTAAAGCAAAACGATATTTAATGTCTTATAATTTTTTAGGGATTGTCTTGTGTACTACCACCTCTACCATTGCCACCCTGTAGCCTACCAGCGTTGCCTCCCCTTCCGCCTTGCTTACCACCACCTCCGTTGCCGTTGCCTCTGCCACCCCTACCATTACCATTGCCACTACCTCCGTTACCCCCATGCGCATTACCACCACCGGCACCATTACCTTTACCCCCACTTCTACCACCACTTCCTTTACCTTTACCCCCATTTCTCCCACCACTACCTTTACCTTTACCCCCATTTCTACCACCACTTCCTTTACCTTTACCCCCAGCTCTACCACCACTTCCTTTACCATTACCCCCAGCTCTACCACCACTGCCACCCTGCCTACCTCCAGCGCCTTTGCCTCCGTTACCCCCTTGTGCATTACCTCCAGCGTTACCATTGCCCCCATTCCTACCACCAGCTTTACCTCTACCCCCGCTTCTACCTCCAACATTACCTTTGCCACCTTTACTACCGCCAGCATTGCCTCCCTGTTTACCACCCATTCCCCCGATACCTTTGCCTCTCGCGCCATGCCTCGCTCTTTAAATTCGATTGTTAACCCGTTTAAAAATGTTTTTTCTTGTTTTTTTTCGTTTATAAGCGTTGTTCAATAATAATTGTTTTATCGTATATGTATAAGTATACATAATAATATATGTTGATAAATAAACTTTAATTCTGCATGACAAAACAAAACTGTATTTCTTCTTTTCCGTTTCTCTTTTTGTTATAATTATAAGGAAAACAAGTGAATAGCAGCATCCGATGAAGGAATTGTTTTTTTTATTGTTTCTCGCAATAATGAAAACGAGTGAAAAGTGTCGGCAATTGTTCTGATAAAAAAGTTACTTTTAAAAATCGGAGAGCAACTTCAGTAGGTAGAGTGCATGTCACAAACGCTCATATTAATTTTGTTGACATTGGAGACACTTCACTGGGCGTCTTTCAACGGTAGTCACCATGCCAGAAGTACGATGTTTTAAATAAATATCATTCAAAAGCCATTAGTAACCTCCTTGAGGTAAAAAAACAAGCGCTCTAACGAAATGCCTTTCATAACGCAGGTGAAACTATAAATATAAATTCATTTGTTTTGTTCGACTATCTAAATTATTAAAATTATACCAAGGAAAATCCGTGAAACTTTTTGTTGATAGATACATATTTTTATTCGCCCTGTATATTGTCGTCAAGTCTAATATATACAAAAGGAAGTTAGTGTTATCCTTTAAATATGTTGTAAGACAGTTTGACTTTAGAATTTGTGTGACGATGGGATGCTGGAAGTGAAGTAGTTTACTACTACTTGATCTGTTTTAGCACATGGTACCAACTCGTTATTGCCCCATCATAAATCAACCAGGAGATAGACACGCTCTTGTTGTCAATAAAAGGTTGGGTATTATGTCACAACATACTCGGTGGTCTTTAAAATTTTCGAACCAACCATATGAGGCCGATGTTACTTAAGTATTTTAAAATTTAGACCGGCTAGCAAAAAATTACCTTTCACAGAGATAAAAGTGTAACCATGAGGTAACTTGTACTGATAAAACAATCCTATAACGCAAAACATTTTCACAAACATCTGCTTTCTATTCAAATGTTCATAATTCGTCGATCGTTTCGTTTTTAAGTTTCGTAAGTTTTTGGGATGCACCAGCTTTCTTTACGAATCTCCCTATCTACCAATTGCTTAAAATTTATAATAGCAGAAGAAACAATTGACCGCTTGGACTCTTTTTTAATGATTCACCTCAATTCAAATGTCCGCAATTCGTTTGTCTTTTGAGATAAAAAAAAAAGTTGAAGAAGGAAAAACAATTGCCCGTTTGAGCGAGTAAAGTGTCCGAATAATAAAGAGTAGTTAGTAGAGAGTGTAATTTGTGCTAATGAGTGTCTCATGGGTGGCAAAAAGAGCAAAACAGAAACGTATTAGGCGAAGTCATTAATTATGGCCCAGTGACACAAAAATATGGGAGGTCTAGACACTTGAAAAACACACACATATATGATTTTCCTATAAATTTCACAAAGACAT
This sequence comes from Agrilus planipennis, assembly GCF_000699045.2. Lineage (NCBI taxonomy): Eukaryota > Metazoa > Arthropoda > Insecta > Coleoptera > Buprestidae > Agrilus > Agrilus planipennis. The sequence goes on along the minus strand of NW_020438904.1, from coordinate 528,535 downwards.
TAGCATGCGTCAATCGGAAGGAGATCCGTTCCGGATGGATGCTTCAAATTTCAGCCAGGCCCGTACTCAGCAACAAAATTAACGACTTAAAAATTATTTAAAACCGCATTCTTATTTACTTTAACTTAAGCACGATTCCAAAAACGTATCGATTCTTAAAAAATTTTCTTATTACGGTACTGTTCAAGTCAAACCCTGATAAAGTTAATGAACTACCAGGATATGAAAACGGAGACATTAAATATCAAAGGTACTTGAGTGTATCATTGCTTCCAAATGTTTCAAGTACACACCGACGGTACAGTTTCGGAAAAGTGGAAGCTCGGCACTTTCGAGTCGTAAATCTGTCATTTGTTAATTTTTTCCAACACACGATCACATTTGTTTCGCGAGACCGACGACGAAGAAAAAAAAAAAAAAAAAAAAAGAAGCACGAGGAAGAAAAGAAAGCGCGTGCTTGTGCGTGCAGTAGAGCAGTAGCATTAATGAAAACCAATACGGAGGTGATGAAAAATTTGTAGACGCCTCTTTCGTTTTATTATAAAAGGAATTTCTTCTTCGTCTAAAATTAAATTTTGTGTATATGCGTCCAAGGAATATGTACGGTCGGAAATATAAGTAGCGCTTTGAAATCGGCCCATTTATACCGTCAGGAAATTAACACTGGGAGAGAGACGGCCGGTTTAATTTGTTTACACGGTAGCAATTGCTAATGGCTTTTCCTAATCATCATTTGTTTTTTTTTCCATTTATCGTTGGTTCACTTGAAATGTGACGATATTCATTGAAAGTCAACTAAGTAAGCGTGTAATTAATTTGGGAAATAAACAGCTGTTTTCTATCACACTTTAGTCCCTTTATTCACCATCCCTAATGAGTGAAGAATTTAAAATTAACTAATCGCCTTATCTTCAATGTCTCCCCCTTTTAAGGGACTAAACAACAAAGCAATCCATAAAGATTTATTTATTTTCGTAAAGTTAATATTAAAAGTCTGCTAGCTCCTGAGATAAGCCCAGACAAACAAACAGACGGACAGACATTTACTCCGATTTAAATAACTAAGCAATATCAAACCCCCTCGATTAACTATACAACTTTTTATAATTTCTCAAGCAATAATTTCATATTAGAATCTTAAATCGTAAATTGCAGAACATGATTTTTGAGACACGCCTGTATCACGCATGGGTACGTTAGACACTATCCAAACGTCAAAATGTTAACCTTACTTTTGTGTCAAAGTGTTGTTGACTAATACGTTTGTTTTTGTCGAAAATATTGCCCCAAAAATGGCCAAAAGTCCAGGAATATCCCCCGAGAAGCAGTTGGCCAGTCCTATAAAAAGTTCTCAGACAGAAATCGTGTTCAAAAAGCCCGAAACGTTACCTAAAAGACGACGAAAACAAACCATACTTGACGAAGAAACTTACATAGAGGTAAATTTTGTTAAATAATCCAGTATTTTAGTAACTAATGAATCTTAAAGTGTTTGATAATCGTTATTCTGATTGTTGTTTTAGAAAATGGGAAAAATTATACAGAGAGATTTCTTTCCTGACTTGGAAAAGCTCAAAGCTCAAAATGACTACTTGGACGCTTTGGAAAAAAATGATATGACAAGACTTAGAGAAATTCACATGAAATACAGTGGTCGGAGGCCCCCCACGGAACGAAGTAAGACAATTAATCGAATAAATAAATTCTGATAAATAGAATTTCAATTGTTACAGTTCCTAGTCCAGCAACTTTCGAAACTCCAGCCAACATCCACAGTTCCCAAAACACAGAAACAGATCCCCCCGTACAAGATCAACAACAAGAAAATCAGGATAAGGAATCCAGTGACCCAAAACTGAGTCTCGATCAGTTTCTAAATGTCCACACCTCCCAGGACAACGAAAGCTTTAAAGAACTAATGATAGAAGCCGACAAGAAACACCAAGAGAAATATTCATACTTGTACAAAGAAGAGAACAAAAGTAACGACGAGCAGCGAATGTTACTGGCACTGCCGTCTGTTGAACAGCAGTGTGAACTATCTGAAAAAAAGTTCATCGTTGATACGTGGGGCTACAAAAATAAAAACTACATCATGTTCGTCCCCGATGGGGTTGAACTTACGGACGAAGAAAAGATAGAAATGAGCAAAAAGAAGCAGGAAATTGTCCACTCGAATACCAGGCTCAGAGAAAATCCATTCAATGAAGTACAAAGTAAGGAAACAATAAACGAACTGGCAAAATCACAGGCGAAGGTGAGAAACGCATTTATCATTTGTTTTGAAAACTATAATAACAAAAGACTAAATTGGTTTGTTTTGTTTCTTTTGTGTGTTACAGGTTTTGGATGGTAAAATTGGAGTAGACGGTAAGGAACTGATCCCACCTGACACTCCCAAAATAAACGGTTTCAAACTCGTTAGAAGTCCGTCCCCGTATCCAGGGGTGGCGCAGAGTCCTCTCATGACGTGGGGTGAAATAGAAGGCACTCCTTTCAGACTAGATGGCAGCGATACGCCCATACCGAAGTAAGTTTCGAAATTTTCTGTTTTAAATTTCGTATCGAACTCTCAATTTGTTTCAGAACTCCAGGACCGGCTTTTAAAATTGCGGAGCCTGCAAAACGTGAGAAGATTGCATTGGCTTTGGCCGAAAAAGTTGGCGAAAAACATCGCGAAGACAAACGAAAAGCTATGGACGTTGCCAGGAGGCAGTTTGCAACGTAAGTTGTTTTGTTTTAAAATTTTGTTGCAGTTGTTTCTGTTTTCTTTTGTTTTGGTTACAGTTGTTTTAATTACTTTAATCTTTGTTTCAGCCCTTCCCCGAAACCCAACACCCCTTTTAGCGATCGCTTAGCGTTAATGTCGCCCGCAGCAAGAAGATTGGCCACGTCAAGATTGAAGTTGGGCAGTTCGGAGTTTGGATCACCCCTTACTTCTCCGAGTCCGCTAGGACGTTCGATTACTCCCCGAAGAGTCACCCCGGTATCAATAAGACGGGCAGTTACCCCAAAAATAAATTTAGGCAAAAAGAGGGTCGACGATAATTTAACTGATGATTTGTTAAAAATTAATGTTCCCAAAAGAAATAGGGCAGCTGACTTTTTTTGAATTGGGTGTATGTGTAATTAATAATTACGACCCTGTGCTGAATTTATTGGAATATACATTTCGTTTAATTTTTTTGTATGTATATAAGGCTACAATAAATGGTTTTGTTGAAAATGTTTTCTTTTCTTTTGTTTCCCTATAAAAAGAGTCGAAAGTAGAATGTGTTACAAAAAATGAATCACTTAAAATAAAAGTGCATCGGTAAAAAAAAAAACAAAAATATTTGGTAACAATTGTTGCTACTTTTAAGTTTATTACGTTTGAAACAACTGCAACAAAAAAATAATTCTCTTTTTACTGTAACAATTTTAGGGTTGCAAAAATTAATAATCGAAAGAAACCATTATAATTAATTAATAATATGTATTTTTTAACAAAAATGTGCTATCTGCTGACCTCTAGTAACTTAATTTACGAACCTTACGCACAATATTTTAACGAGAACGCACTATCTGCTGCCATCTAGTAACTTAATTTACAAACCTTACGTACAATATTATAACGAGAACCCGCCATCTGCTGCCATCTGGTGTGAGTCCCTTAACTTATAAACTTTTATTAACTGGTTGATCCCGTTCAACATTAAATTAACGAAAATGAAAAATTGAACTACGAATTACCCATTGTAAAATTTCACTTTAGCATAATAATGATTAATAATAATAAACATCAACAATTTAACAAGGGAAAAAAAATAAGTTTTAATTAACAATTAATTGAAACAATTGCGTATATTACGTTATAAATATTATCGTTGATAAACAGCATTTGTTTGCTGATAGCCGGCGTTAGATGAGGAGGGGGGGTACACGGAAGAGCCCTGATTAATTGTGCCATACCCGCTTTGGATTGTTTGAGGTCCCGAGGGTGCCACGTAACTTTGGGAAGAAACAATTGGTTGATCCATCGCCTTTACATACGAAGAGGGTGATTGTTGTCCAGCAATTTGATAACCGTAACTAGGGCTGAGAGCAGCGGAGGGTGACTGAGACGCAATTGGGGTTGGCGGCGCGGCGGCGGAGGACGCCAATTGTTGCAAAATACTACCCTCACCTTCGGTTATTAAATACCTCAAAGACGACTGGGCCTCCGTCTCGAGCTTGTTCAAAATACAACCCCTGAGGGAACTGCTAAGGGATGACCAGAGGGGCGACGTGAGCAACAGTTCAAAGATTAACACGTCGGGCACCAGATTGACGGGGATTTTTCCTCCACTCGGCGCCGAGGGTGGCTGCGCATTGGATTTGGTGGCCGGGGGTTTATTTAGAGAAGACACTGACGAAGATAGGGGTTGCTGTTGCTGTTGTTGCTGCTGCTGTTGCGGTTGGGACTGAGAGGGAGGAATTTGGGAGGCATATTGTACAACCTGGGTTGTCGGAATTTGTTGGGATTGCACAGAGGAAGGGTAGTAAACCTGTTGCAGTTGTTGATCCAGGCTGTTTGCGGATGGGTTTGTTTTGCCACTACAACTCGAACAGCATTTTGTATAGGAAAGCGTCTATACAAAGGAAAAAATGAATAATAAACAAAAGAATGTCGTTTCGAACGAATTTTATTGTATATATATATACGCACCGTCAGCAGAAGAACAACAACCCCTAAAAACAAGTTCTGATGAAGCATACCTCGAAAAATATCGTTCGACGGACAAAACAAAAAACTATTAACCAACTAAGCTATTACTCAATGATCGCCTACTTTATATGTAAAACGTTGCGTGAGTGCAAAAAATCGCTTACGAACGACTTTTTAAAAATTGTTGACAAAATTCTCACGGCTGATAGCATAGAATTCGGCGAATGTCTGGAGAGAGAGGCAATAACAAAAACAGTTGCCACCGTCTTCATGTGAAAATCGCAGGGATGCATGCTGAATAGCGATAAACAAAAGCGCACAGTAATATTGCGCGGCCTTTGACCACATTTTCTATTCCTTTTTGTTTTAGTCTTTGAACAAATGCGCGCACGAAAACTTTCATTGTTTTGTTTTTATTAAAAACAAGGTGGCAATTGTTACTTCAGTTCATGTCCCTAAAATGGCAACCAAGTCCAGTAGTTATCGATTTATTACATTTTTATATATACACAAAAGTACATTACATGTAATTATAGGTTTTAATCTCTCTGTATAATTTATAATTCAAAAAATTGGAAAAGGTGTAAAATGTCGTACAAGTTCCACCACGCCCCGGTAATTAAAAAAAAATGTTCCATGGGTTTATATTAAGAAACAGGTGACATTTAGGGGTAGTAGAGTTTCGACATCGGCAAAATGGCGATAAAATCGTACTACACATTTTTTGAATACATGGTTTTCATATCGATGATCGTTGTCGCAGAGAAACCCAAAACAATTTTTAAAAAGTTATTCTACAATGCCCTTCGCAATTTTAATATTTTTTCCCAATTGTTTTTGTTCGTACCATTGTCTATAACACTGCTTTCTGGTGGAGTCGACTGGGTATTGGCTGGTAGATTACTATCAATCGAAGGTGGATAATTAATTTTTCTTTTAATTAGATATGTACGTGCGTATGTAGATAATGATGTTCATTCTGATTTTAGCTGTTAATATAGGAGCCCTAATAAACTTGACGTATTTATATTTGAGGTCTGACAAGATTATGCATGTATATAGTACCTTGAAGACGTTTGTACGAATGCAGAGCCGGACTATTTTTACTTTAAAAGATATTCACAAAACTGTTCGTCATTTGAAAATTTTTATGATCGGATTTTATATAAGTACTATTGTGGCATGCAGTGGTTTTCAGACATTAGCAGTTATCAATAATATTCGCTATAACGAGAGGTAATTTTTTAGCTTTAATAAATATATAAAATTGATCGGGGGACGCTACCTAACTTCGTTATTTTAAATGGAACGCCCATTTTTGGCTTCTTTGTATAACAGTTATTCAACTGTTTTTAAAACAAAACACGATTTCAACTGTTTGAATGCGACCAAATAGCATCTAAACCATAAAACCTACAAACCTGCGGTCTGGAGAGTTTCGTTTGAGTACGACTTTCCGTGTCTTTTTTGCTAAGGACGAAACGTGTCAGAACCGGAAATATAGACATTTACTTTTGACAATTTTAAAAGACAAATAACTTTTTTTTTAAAGGAATACCCATATTAAATGGTACCGTTCGATACAAAATTAAAAGCCCTGTCGAACTGTCCAAACCGCAGGTTTTTAGTTTTTATGGTTTAGATGCTATTTGATCTCATTCAAATAGCTGAAATCGTGTTTTGTTTCAAAGACAGTTGAATATCTCAAAAAATACGTATAGAGAACTGTTAATAAAGTCGACCTAAAATTATACAAAGAAACCAAAAATTAAAAATATATTGGGTGTTCCATTCCGAACCATTTTTTTTTTTACTGAATGGGTTTTAACAGAGTTACGGACAAAAACGCCTTAGGTGGTATATACAGAGGGATGATGATGCTTTGAAATTTTGACATATACCTATCTATTAATTAAACGTAGATACTAACAATTTTTCAATTTTTGTTTGTTTTTGCTTACCAAAAAGAAACATTATCGTTGAAACTTGGTTGCCGTACGATTGGCGAAAATCACCCTGGTACGAGGTCACCTTTTTTGTACAATTTTATGCGCTGTATATGGTGGGTTTTGCTCACGTTGCAATCGATTGTTTCTACGTTACAGTTGTCAAATTGACAGCCACGCAGCTTCAACTTTTATGTATGGGAAAATTAAATATTTCTTTTTTTGTAAAAAAATATTTTTTTGTTTAATTAATTTGCAGGTTGCGAAGTGAAAGAAGCCTTCTTCAGTACAATGGTTGAAGTGGGCTTTCCGAAATCTTTCGCGAAGGAAGCCATGGACGTATACTATCAATTAAACAATTGCAAAGACGGTACCATGACGTAAGTAAAATGTTTAAGAAACAGTTGAGCACGAGCGCAAAATAAGTCGAACAAATGAATTTTTGTAGCATGAAACGCAATAAACAAAAGTACGAAGAAATGATAACCAATTTGATACATTCCGAAAAGTTCAATTGCTGCTTAAGAAAAAATATGACCACGCACATAAAAAGGCATCAAGAAATATTAGAATACGTGAATGAAATTAACGAGTTAATGGGACCAATACTGTTAATACAATTGATTTATAATTTGTTTTATCTGATTTGGTTTGCATTTGCCTGTTTAATTGTAAGATTTTTGAAATTTATTTACAGAGAGCAGCTACCCATATCTTGGGTACTTTTTGCATTTTTTTCTTATAGATTAGAAGTGAATACGGGGTTGTAATAGTGCAATTCATTGGGAACGCCATATTTCAACTGTTTCTTTTCACTTATTCGGCTCAACAAATTAACGACGAGGTATTTACATATATATTAAGGTTTCGTCAAAAATTTTGATTTTTATTTTGTTTAGGGTACGAAATTTCAAGGGGTAGTATACAATTCACCGTGGTATATTTGCAACCCCCGTACCAGGAAATACATTTTCACCATCCTGATGAGATGTAATCGACCGATTGCAATTCAAGCAGGACGATATCTTACAGTTACCATGGAAACATTCTCTAAAGTACCTAATCTACTACCTAAAAACTAATCAATTTCATTTGTTCATTAACATCGACACCCTGTATATTTTCATATTTTTCAGGTGATAAACACCGCCCTCTCGGCCACAACTGTTTTATACCAGTTTGCAGGGCATCATAAATAATTACGAATAATAATAACAATGTTAAAACAATTCATTTACCTAAAATGTTTAAGTAGAAATAAATGAGTAAATATTTTAGATGTTAATTAGTTTTACTTCCCATGAATTGATTAATTCTCTTTGATTCCTAATTACCTGCAAACGTTTTCGTTAATTACAAGCGTGGATGGTTCTGAAATTCTGTAAAACCCTTAATTATTAATCCTGATCTTATATATCAACATGTATCTCGAAAAGTTTTCTACTTGTCTTCTAAATTCGGTTTCGAAATTGCGTGTGTCCTGCCCCAAAATGGTTCTCAATAGATTATACTACGCCACGGAGTTCTCATTACGATTGGTCGCAATTCGTTTACGAAAAGAAGAACATCAGACGATAAAAGACAAAATTTTTCGTTTGTTTTCAACGCTATTGCATCTTGTATGCATCATACCGGGTCTGGTCTATTTGGTTATGGAAAAGCAAAGTTTCACTTCGATTACGGAAGACCTTACAAACATTGGACTACACATAGCTTCGCTCGTCAACTTTTACTATTACTATTTCAATTCGAAAATGGTTCAAAATTTGTATTCGCGAATGCAGTCCGTAATACGATTGGACAGCAATTGTCAAGTGATAAGGAGAAACGTGAATGTTAGCAAAGATGTCAATTTCATAATTTTTTTCATTTGGGCCTTTTTGATTGGCGCCTCGGTGGCTTGTAGTAACCAAGCTGTTTTTCTAATGTACAAGTATTTTGCTAACGGTGAAAGGTACCTATCTAATAAAGGTAGTAATAATAACAAAAAAAAAACAAAACATGAAAACGTTGTTTCAGAATGTTTATATTCAACGCATGGTTACCCTTTGATTCGTCCAAGTCGCCCTGGTTTGAACTCATTTTTCTGATACAAACAATTGCAATGCAAAATATTGGTTTAGCCCATTATTTTGCTGACGCATACTACATGGCAGTTGCCGGACTTTACGTTATAGCGATGAAAATAAATAGTAAAGTTTTAGATATTATTAATTCATTTCTATTTTCCATAACATTTATTTATAGGATACGAACTCGAGGATGTATTTTTTGTGACCCTGTTGCAAGAGGGAGTACCCAGAAACTTGGTAGTTGAGGCAGCAAAAACTTTTAATGGATTTGACTTAGAATCAAGTGACAATGAAGAAACGACTGATTTGGAAAATGAGTTATTATTTTGTTTTTTCTCATGATTTTCATTTCTTTGTCTATCTCATTTGTCTTCCGTTCGTATATTTATTTCATTTGTTTTCCATTCGTTTCTTTGCCTCATTTGTTTCCGTTTTTTTTTCTACATTCGTTTGCTTATCGTATTTAATTCGTTTACAGAACCGGCACCTCTGCAGAATTTACGATTAAGAACGATAATCTGGTTTACGAAGTAATGTATTCGAAAAAGTTTCGTATAAGTTTTGAAAACAATTTAAAAAAATTGATTCAAAAGCACCAGATGTTTCTGGAAATTGGTAATGAAATTAATGATTTCTTTTGGCCCATTATGCTCTATGCCTTGATCATGAATTTGTTTTATGTGGTAACAATACCATTGTTGATACTGATTGTAAGTACAGAGTTATAGATTTTTGTTATTTTTATGAGATCGTCTAAATTGTACCTAATAGTATTGGCCCAACAATCTTACGAAAATTTTGATAATGATCGAGAGAACCACGACCTCCCTGTGGCAGTTGTTGATAATAACTACTGTTGCCCAAAAAGTCTACGACGAGGTACAATAGACTAGATTCTAACATAAAAAACAATTGAATACGTAGGCATGTATTGTTTTAGAGTTTAAAATATAGAAATGCCGTTTACAATTGCCCATGGTACGTTGGCGATTTGAAGATTCGCAGAATGTTTCTAATAATTTTGACCAGATGTGCGAGACCAATACATATAACTGCGGGGAAATATCTGAATCTTACGTTGGAAACTTTTGTTTCTGTAAGAGCTTTTGTTTCTCTCCCTTTTGTTTCATGTTAAACAACATGCACTTTTCCAGATTGTCAATTTGGCCTTTTCGTTTTGCACCGTTCTCAACAACTTTATCAAAAGAGACCCTTAAGACATCCACGAGCACCCTATCAATTATCTAGATGTAATTTTCAATTTATTTATTTAGGAATATTTGATGAAAAGGAGGTCAAGGATGAACTAAAACCATCACGAATATGTTTAAATATTTAATTGTGCGTAAAAATGTAATTAAACCATAAATAAATTATGGAAAAACGAACGGTATTAATTACGACTGAATATTTAACTAGTTAAGGGTTTTTACCTCATCACGAAGCTTGCCATTAAAAAAAAGCACTTTCTCGTTTCAATTATCTACATGTATTAAAAAACAATTGACGATAGAAACGAACGGGAGGAGAAAGTGATATGATAAATCATTATTATTACTCTCAGTTTCTATTCAATATAAAATATGTGTATCAGGAAGGTGCTTTTTGTTAATGATAACACAGAAGGTAAAAAGGGCTTAAAACAAGTGAAAGCAGTGCCTATCATTGTTATGTGGTGGTACATGCAAAATGTGCTCAATAAGGAAACATCTATTGAGACTTGCACGGACGACGATTTGATGCATTTAATAGAGATAAAAAAAGACGATCGATTCCATTGTGGCATGATAACGAGAGATTGGAATTCATATGCATCCATGTAACAACAAAGAGTATTCCTACTTTCACTCAAACTGCTTCTACCTATGTTCCCATTAATTTTTATTTCATTATTTTTCAATGTACCTAATCTATCCCTTTCCATGTACTCTAATGGAAATATTTCTTTTGTCAGTAGTGGTATCACACAGTTCCTTGTTTCTTTACTAGGAACGGTCGGCGGTAGATTGTTTTTAGTTCTTTGGCGGCGGCAGGCCACTGGTAGCACCTAGTGGTGTTGGTACCTTCTGTAGATGGTTTTTAAGTCTCTTTGCGACAGAGATTTGCCAGTTGGTGAACACCGTTCCGAGTGGCGACTGTGGATTGTTTCGATCTCCAAGTCGAAAACACGCGCGAAATCGAGTGTAAGAATTTAGACGGCTGCTGGGTGACCGTTGAGTTGTGGTGTAGTTTTTCCAATTTCTAACCGCGGGGGTGAATTTATAAAAAGTGACAACGAATTTTTTTTCTTTTTGAATTTACAACAGATTACCTAGAGAAAAGAACGTAACAATGAAGGTGAATATGTTGTTTTGTTTTCCTTTGGGTAACAGTTGAATTATAAAACAAAATAATTTTTCTAATGTTTCAAAAGAAATAGTTAACTGACGCCTCTTTGATGAGTTAAAGAAACGTTCAAATGTTCGGAAAGAAATAGTTGACTGTTGTCTCTTTAAACAAATGTAATGTAACAAATGACAACTTAATGTTTGTCTTTTATCGTTCGATATTAGGCACTGGACAAAAAACATTAGGTAATAACGGCCTGGTGTAGTAGTAGTAGAAGATTTTAAATGTCAAAATTTGTGAAATTTCAGTAGTTCTTTGAATTCCGTAAATGTAAATGTTGCTGGGCACTGCTGCAATTACATAAATGCAGTACCGGACTAAATTGGAAATTTATGATAATTAAATGTAAAAAGACGGAAATTGGAACTGAAGTTGTTAAAAATATTTTATAATCTGTCACATATGCTCAGCTCCAAGTGTAATCATCTTTTCTTTCACTTTCAAGCAAACTTTCTCGGTGAAAAGTGAATTTTATATATTTTCATTTAAATTTAACGCGTTCAGCAGCTTATTTGTTTAATTGAATAAAAATTGGATTCAATTAGATACCGTTGACTAAGATGCAATTTTTTTGTCACACATTTGTTTATGCGACAATTAAACCATAAAATATTACCTATAATTTGCAAAAAGTTCAGAGTTTGTAGAAAATTTTCTGGTGTTCAAAGGTGTGACAAATATGTCACTCAAAAAACAAGTCACCTAAAACACGACAAGTTTTGAAGCTGAGCGTTTGTGAGGTTCTTATGCAATTTTGGTGTTATTTACGAAAAGCGAATATAGGTATAGTGTAACAAGTAATTATGTTAGACAGGCCATTATTTATTAATGTTTTATGTTGGCGATAGGTCGAAGAATAGATAATTATTTTATTTCAAAAATTACAACAACTGAACTTATATCTCGTACTTTTGAAAATGAGAAACTAATTTTACGGACTTCCAGGTGGTAATTATGATATTTATGATAATTAAAATGGATATTTTTCTATTTTACGTACCCATAATGAATGTTGGTTAAGCATAATGCTTATGTATATATACAATTATTAATCTCAGATTAAATAGNCAATTTTTAAAAAGTTATTCTACAATGCCCTTCGCAATTTTAATATTTTTTCCCAATTGTTTTTGTTCGTACCATTGTCTATAACACTGCTTTCTGGTGGAGTCGACTGGGTATTGGCTGGTAGATTACTATCAATCGAAGGTGGATAATTAATTTTTCTTTTAATTAGATATGTACGTGCGTATGTAGATAATGATGTTCATTCTGATTTTAGCTGTTAATATAGGAGCCCTAATAAACTTGACGTATTTATATTTGAGGTCTGACAAGATTATGCATGTATATAGTACCTTGAAGACGTTTGTACGAATGCAGAGCCGGACTATTTTTACTTTAAAAGATATTCACAAAACTGTTCGTCATTTGAAAATTTTTATGATCGGATTTTATATAAGTACTATTGTGGCATGCAGTGGTTTTCAGACATTAGCAGTTATCAATAATATTCGCTATAACGAGAGGTAATTTTTTAGCTTTAATAAATATATAAAATTGATCGGGGGACGCTACCTAACTTCGTTATTTTAAATGGAACGCCCATTTTTGGCTTCTTTGTATAACAGTTATTCAACTGTTTTTAAAACAAAACACGATTTCAACTGTTTGAATGCGACCAAATAGCATCTAAACCATAAAACCTACAAACCTGCGGTCTGGAGAGTTTCGTTTGAGTACGACTTTCCGTGTCTTTTTTGCTAAGGACGAAACGTGTCAGAACCGGAAATATAGACATTTACTTTTGACAATTTTAAAAGACAAATAACTTTTTTTTTAAAGGAATACCCATATTAAATGGTACCGTTCGATACAAAATTAAAAGCCCTGTCGAACTGTCCAAACCGCAGGTTTTTAGTTTTTATGGTTTAGATGCTATTTGATCTCATTCAAATAGCTGAAATCGTGTTTTGTTTCAAAGACAGTTGAATATCTCAAAAAATACGTATAGAGAACTGTTAATAAAGTCGACCTAAAATTATACAAAGAAACCAAAAATTAAAAATATATTGGGTGTTCCATTCCGAACCATTTTTTTTTTTACTGAATGGGTTTTAACAGAGTTACGGACAAAAACGCCTTAGGTGGTATATACAGAGGGATGATGATGCTTTGAAATTTTGACATATACCTATCTATTAATTAAACGTAGATACTAACAATTTTTCAATTTTTGTTTGTTTTTGCTTACCAAAAAGAAACATTATCGTTGAAACTTGGTTGCCGTACGATTGGCGAAAATCACCCTGGTACGAGGTCACCTTTTTTGTACAATTTTATGCGCTGTATATGGTGGGTTTTGCTCACGTTGCAATCGATTGTTTCTACGTTACAGTTGTCAAATTGACAGCCACGCAGCTTCAACTTTTATGTATGGGAAAATTAAATATTTCTTTTTTTGTAAAAAAATATTTTTTTGTTTAATTAATTTGCAGGTTGCGAAGTGAAAGAAGCCTTCTTCAGTACAATGGTTGAAGTGGGCTTTCCGAAATCTTTCGCGAAGGAAGCCATGGACGTATACTATCAATTAAACAATTGCAAAGACGGTACCATGACGTAAGTAAAATGTTTAAGAAACAGTTGAGCACGAGCGCAAAATAAGTCGAACAAATGAATTTTTGTAGCATGAAACGCAATAAACAAAAGTACGAAGAAATGATAACCAATTTGATACATTCCGAAAAGTTCAATTGCTGCTTAAGAAAAAATATGACCACGCACATAAAAAGGCATCAAGAAATATTAGAATACGTGAATGAAATTAACGAGTTAATGGGACCAATACTGTTAATACAATTGATTTATAATTTGTTTTATCTGATTTGGTTTGCATTTGCCTGTTTAATTGTAAGATTTTTGAAATTTATTTACAGAGAGCAGCTACCCATATCTTGGGTACTTTTTGCATTTTTTTCTTATAGATTAGAAGTGAATACGGGGTTGTAATAGTGCAATTCATTGGGAACGCCATATTTCAACTGTTTCTTTTCACTTATTCGGCTCAACAAATTAACGACGAGGTATTTACATATATATTAAGGTTTCGTCAAAAATTTTGATTTTTATTTTGTTTAGGGTACGAAATTTCAAGGGGTAGTATACAATTCACCGTGGTATATTTGCAACCCCCGTACCAGGAAATACATTTTCACCATCCTGATGAGATGTAATCGACCGATTGCAATTCAAGCAGGACGATATCTTACAGTTACCATGGAAACATTCTCTAAAGTACCTAATCTACTACCTAAAAACTAATCAATTTCATTTGTTCATTAACATCGACACCCTGTATATTTTCATATTTTTCAGGTGATAAACACCGCCCTCTCGGCCACAACTGTTTTATACCAGTTTGCAGGGCATCATAAATAATTACGAATAATAATAACAATGTTAAAACAATTCATTTACCTAAAATGTTTAAGTAGAAATAAATGAGTAAATATTTTAGATGTTAATTAGTTTTACTTCCCATGAATTGATTAATTCTCTTTGATTCCTAATTACCTGCAAACGTTTTCGTTAATTACAAGCGTGGATGGTTCTGAAATTCTGTAAAACCCTTAATTATTAATCCTGATCTTATATATCAACATGTATCTCGAAAAGTTTTCTACTTGTCTTCTAAATTCGGTTTCGAAATTGCGTGTGTCCTGCCCCAAAATGGTTCTCAATAGATTATACTACGCCACGGAGTTCTCATTACGATTGGTCGCAATTCGTTTACGAAAAGAAGAACATCAGACGATAAAAGACAAAATTTTTCGTTTGTTTTCAACGCTATTGCATCTTGTATGCATCATACCGGGTCTGGTCTATTTGGTTATGGAAAAGCAAAGTTTCACTTCGATTACGGAAGACCTTACAAACATTGGACTACACATAGCTTCGCTCGTCAACTTTTACTATTACTATTTCAATTCGAAAATGGTTCAAAATTTGTATTCGCGAATGCAGTCCGTAATACGATTGGACAGCAATTGTCAAGTGATAAGGAGAAACGTGAATGTTAGCAAAGATGTCAATTTCATAATTTTTTTCATTTGGGCCTTTTTGATTGGCGCCTCGGTGGCTTGTAGTAACCAAGCTGTTTTTCTAATGTACAAGTATTTTGCTAACGGTGAAAGGTACCTATCTAATAAAGGGGGTAGTAATAATAACAAAAAAAAAACAAAACATGAAAACGTTGTTTCAGAATGTTTATATTCAACGCATGGTTACCCTTTGATTCGTCCAAGTCGCCCTGGTTTGAACTCATTTTTCTGATACAAACAATTGCAATGCAAAATATTGGTTTAGCCCATTATTTTGCTGACGCATACTACATGGCAGTTGCCGGACTTTACGTTATAGCGATGAAAATAAATAGTAAAGTTTTAGATATTATTAATTCATTTCTATTTTCCATAACATTTATTTATAGGATACGAACTCGAGGATGTATTTTTTGTGACCCTGTTGCAAGAGGGAGTACCCAGAAACTTGGTAGTTGAGGCAGCAAAAACTTTTAATGGATTTGACTTAGAATCAAGTGACAATGAAGAAACGACTGATTTGGAAAATGAGTTATTATTTTGTTTTTTCTCATGATTTTCATTTCTTTGTCTATCTCATTTGTCTTCCGTTCGTATATTTATTTCATTTGTTTTCCATTCGTTTCTTTGCCTCATTTGTTTCCGTTTTTTTTTCTACATTCGTTTGCTTATCGTATTTAATTCGTTTACAGAACCGGCACCTCTGCAGAATTTACGATTAAGAACGATAATCTGGTTTACGAAGTAATGTATTCGAAAAAGTTTCGTATAAGTTTTGAAAACAATTTAAAAAAATTGATTCAAAAGCACCAGATGTTTCTGGAAATTGGTAATGAAATTAATGATTTCTTTTGGCCCATTATGCTCTATGCCTTGATCATGAATTTGTTTTATGTGGTAACAATACCATTGTTGATACTGATTGTAAGTACAGAGTTATAGATTTTTGTTATTTTTATGAGATCGTCTAAATTGTACCTAATAGTATTGGCCCAACAATCTTACGAAAATTTTGATAATGATCGAGAGAACCACGACCTCCCTGTGGCAGTTGTTGATAATAACTACTGTTGCCCAAAAAGTCTACGACGAGGTACAATAGACTAGATTCTAACATAAAAAACAATTGAATACGTAGGCATGTATTGTTTTAGAGTTTAAAATATAGAAATGCCGTTTACAATTGCCCATGGTACGTTGGCGATTTGAAGATTCGCAGAATGTTTCTAATAATTTTGACCAGATGTGCGAGACCAATACATATAACTGCGGGGAAATATCTGAATCTTACGTTGGAAACTTTTGTTTCTGTAAGAGCTTTTGTTTCTCTCCCTTTTGTTTCATGTTAAACAACATGCACTTTTCCAGATTGTCAATTTGGCCTTTTCGTTTTGCACCGTTCTCAACAACTTTATCAAAAGAGACCCTTAAGACATCCACGAGCACCCTATCAATTATCTAGATGTAATTTTCAATTTATTTATTTAGGAATATTTGATGAAAAGGAGGTCAAGGATGAACTAAAACCATCACGAATATGTTTAAATATTTAATTGTGCGTAAAAATGTAATTAAACCATAAATAAATTATGGAAAAACGAACGGTATTAATTACGACTGAATATTTAACTAGTTAAGGGTTTTTACCTCATCACGAAGCTTGCCATTAAAAAAAAGCACTTTCTCGTTTCAATTATCTACATGTATTAAAAAACAATTGACGATAGAAACGAACGGGAGGAGAAAGTGATATGATAAATCATTATTATTACTCTCAGTTTCTATTCAATATAAAATATGTGTATCAGGAAGGTGCTTTTTGTTAATGATAACACAGAAGGTAAAAAGGGCTTAAAACAAGTGAAAGCAGTGCCTATCATTGTTATGTGGTGGTACATGCAAAATGTGCTCAATAAGGAAACATCTATTGAGACTTGCACGGACGACGATTTGATGCATTTAATAGAGATAAAAAAAGACGATCGATTCCATTGTGGCATGATAACGAGAGATTGGAATTCATATGCATCCATGTAACAACAAAGAGTATTCCTACTTTCACTCAAACTGCTTCTACCTATGTTCCCATTAATTTTTATTTCATTATTTTTCAATGTACCTAATCTATCCCTTTCCATGTACTCTAATGGAAATATTTCTTTTGTCAGTAGTGGTATCACACAGTTCCTTGTTTCTTTACTAGGAACGGTCGGCGGTAGATTGTTTTTAGTTCTTTGGCGGCGGCAGGCCACTGGTAGCACCTAGTGGTGTTGGTACCTTCTGTAGATGGTTTTTAAGTCTCTTTGCGACAGAGATTTGCCAGTTGGTGAACACCGTTCCGAGTGGCGACTGTGGATTGTTTCGATCTCCAAGTCGAAAACACGCGCGAAATCGAGTGTAAGAATTTAGACGGCTGCTGGGTGACCGTTGAGTTGTGGTGTAGTTTTTCCAATTTCTAACCGCGGGGGTGAATTTATAAAAAGTGACAACGAATTTTTTTTCTTTTTGAATTTACAACAGATTACCTAGAGAAAAGAACGTAACAATGAAGGTGAATATGTTGTTTTGTTTTCCTTTGGGTAACAGTTGAATTATAAAACAAAATAATTTTTCTAATGTTTCAAAAGAAATAGTTAACTGACGCCTCTTTGATGAGTTAAAGAAACGTTCAAATGTTCGGAAAGAAATAGTTGACTGTTGTCTCTTTAAACAAATGTAATGTAACAAATGACAACTTAATGTTTGTCTTTTATCGTTCGATATTAGGCACTGGACAAAAAACATTAGGTAATAACGGCCTGGTGTAGTAGTAGTAGAAGATTTTAAATGTCAAAATTTGTGAAATTTCAGTAGTTCTTTGAATTCCGTAAATGTAAATGTTGCTGGGCACTGCTGCAATTACATAAATGCAGTACCGGACTAAATTGGAAATTTATGATAATTAAATGTAAAAAGACGGAAATTGGAACTGAAGTTGTTAAAAATATTTTATAATCTGTCACATATGCTCAGCTCCAAGTGTAATCATCTTTTCTTTCACTTTCAAGCAAACTTTCTCGGTGAAAAGTGAATTTTATATATTTTCATTTAAATTTAACGCGTTCAGCAGCTTATTTGTTTAATTGAATAAAAATTGGATTCAATTAGATACCGTTGACTAAGATGCAATTTTTTTGTCACACATTTGTTTATGCGACAATTAAACCATAAAATATTACCTATAATTTGCAAAAAGTTCAGAGTTTGTAGAAAATTTTCTGGTGTTCAAAGGTGTGACAAATATGTCACTCAAAAAACAAGTCACCTAAAACACGACAAGTTTTGAAGCTGAGCGTTTGTGAGGTTCTTATGCAATTTTGGTGTTATTTACGAAAAGCGAATATAGGTATAGTGTAACAAGTAATTATGTTAGACAGGCCATTATTTATTAATGTTTTATGTTGGCGATAGGTCGAAGAATAGATAATTATTTTATTTCAAAAATTACAACAACTGAACTTATATCTCGTACTTTTGAAAATGAGAAACTAATTTTACGGACTTCCAGGTGGTAATTATGATATTTATGATAATTAAAATGGATATTTTTCTATTTTACGTACCCATAATGAATGTTGGTTAAGCATAATGCTTATGTATATATACAATTATTAATCTCAGATTAAATAGTAATTCTTTACTAAACCTTCACTATTGCCATTTAAATAAAAAGAAAACAAAACAAAATCTCGAAAACATCGGAAAGAAATTTTGTTATTGTTTGTGTCAGTTTTTCCTTTCTATTTTTTGTTTTGAGACGGCGATCAATTCAAACCATTAAAAAATAGAACGACGAAAGTTGCAATTGTCATTGAAATGAATGTACCTAGATAAGTACCTATTTACATGTGTACGTATTCAATGTGTGTTTTGTGTGCGTAGCACAGTCACTTACTTCATACCAATAAAAAAAAGAAAAAGAGAAAGATGAAGGTATTTGCAAACGGTTTTACAATTTTTATATATAAAAAAAAATACAGCATTAATATTACATTTAAAGACCTATATTCCAAGTCCAAAAAAGCCCTTAACCAATAAAAATTACAGAATAAAAGCAATACTACTCTAAAAACATTAGGTTTGAATTGGGACTCCGAAAAAGACCAAATAATTTATTCTGTCAAACCGATCATTCCTTCACATAGTGTTACGAATCATTTTTTCCCAAGTAACTAAGATTTTTGATCCTCTTGACTGATAAACCTTGCAATAGTTCCGGTTAAGCCAAGTAAATTGCTATCTTTTATATGTATATTCAGATATCTCATCATTAATTTTATTTATTGGTAATCTATCGAAAGGTAACTATGATAATAAATCATCAATTAAACATCAAATAACCACCTGGCTTACATAATGTTTAAGTTGTAGTACAGAACAAAATAGAACACTTACAGGGCCGCAAACACTAACATCTTTACGATAACACAAAATTTACGTCAGGAAGAACAATTGCCAAAAGAAAACAAAATCCTTCCGATTTAAACAATCGCACTGTTCGTTCATTTGTCAGATTACCGTCAATTTAACTGTTACTTTTTGGAATTTATTCATAAACGGAAAAATTTACCAATTGGACAATTGTGAACGTATAAGTACCAACGTTAATGAAAAATTCTAGGTAGACTGCCTATTTAGGATCAGTTACGTTATATGTTACATGCCTACGTACCTAGTTAAGTTCTTTCTAATATCTCGAGGCTAATGTTGCTGTTAAAAAATGATCTACATTGTTTATTATGTAACTCGACAAAAATAATTTCTTTCATGAGCGGAAAATTTTTGAAGAAAAAATTTAAAGTGCCGAGGCACAAACTGTAGATACCTATACGTTAAAAAGGAAATAAAGCCCAAACTATTGTTTATTCATTAGATAGGCATTGTGTTTGTTGTGTAATAAGTTGACTTGAGAGTGAAACTAGCTTTTGATAAAAATCTTTTCGAGAAGATCTTATTGTTCGAGTTTTTCTATTCGCGTACCTATTCGGATAAACAGAAGAACATCTCGCGGCGAATCGTTTCACAGGTGGTTGGTTGGCTTCTTCAGTTTGTTCGGCAACGACCCTGACCACTTTGATCGGTCATTATGTGGGTTTATTAATTTAAAGTCGACGTATTTATTATAAAAGTGGCCCGAATGCGTTTAGACGAGGACGGAAACATTTGAGGTCAACAAATCCACCAAAGTAATTATTTATTATATAGTGCAATCTGTGCAAATGAGACAAAAAAATAATAAATCAACCAATTAAATTATCATTTAGTGAGAGTTACGCTGGTGGCTAGTCAAATAAATAATTGTAATGCTCCTATCTTAAACAAGTGAATAGATACTTATAGAGACGATTAACCCCAATTGGAAATATATTTATCGGACTTCAAAAGTCTGTTAGGTAACCACAGTAATTCTGTTGTTTCTCATCATTTGTTTTGTTGTTATTTAATACACTTATGATTCGATGGCGATGCTATTTTGTCGAAAATTTTGCCAATTGTCGTTTCAACTGTTTCAATAGTGTTATTTTTATGTTATACGTGAAAATAAAGAAACAAAATAAACTAGCTGACGAAGCAGGAGAAAGTGCAACGTTTCCAGTTAGTCGTAGATAGAGAAATTGATCAGTTATTAGTATTTATTAAATCAGTAACCGGAATAAACTGCCCTGATTGATATTATATGAAGTTGTTAGGTATTATTTATTAGAAAACTTAACGATTAACAGATATCTACTTTGTTTAATAACGTTACTTAACATTTGTGTGTGTGACCACCTATGCGAGCGCAATTTTTTAATGTTTAAGAATTTTGAACAGCTAAAAAGCTATTAGGTATTCAAACTAATTTGTTGTTTACGACGAAATTTATTCAAAAGAATCGTCTTCTTTATGATTAGAAAAGGCGGTATTTTTGACAAAGTACGTACGATAAGCAACAAAAGAAGAGCAGCGAAACGTAAAACTTTAAATGCTTTATATTGTACTAAAACTGAATGCCTAATAAAAGAACCTAAAGAATACAATTCAAATTAGATTCCTTTCAATTAAATATAACTAACAGCAACCGAATGCTACTTTTTATCATCTAGTAACATCGAAAACACTTTTCACCAGCAACTGTTTTAGATATGCATATGTGTGTGTACATATGTATGTATTATAGGTACCTATGATCCTTGAAAATATAAATTTCCTTTCTACCACACGTCGTTGTAAGACAATGCATTTTTGAGTAACATTAACAAATAAAATATCTTGTACTTAACTAGGTACCTGCTTACGTATGTAGATATACCCAACAGTAACTAACTAACTGTGAGTAAACGGTTTCGACTTCCAAATAAATCAATCATTACGTAACCTAATTAATCTACAACGTCAATTAAAAAAAGGACATTTTTAATAACAAATGAACACCTAATACTTATGTAGGTACTACTCTAACTCTAAAAACAATATCGACTCGACTTTAAGCTGTTTCGACAAAAGAATAAGAAAAGTAACAAAAATTTTAAACAAGCGGCGATCGAAGTTTAAGATCAAGGCGTTACTCGTGTGTTTGAAAAATGAAACAAACGAACAACACAGGTACCAAGCGACCTAAATGAGCATCTAGCTACATAATTAATTTCGCAACTGTGAAACTTCTTCCTGAATCTATTTATTAAATTATTATTTATTGATTTATAAGGTGAAGGCTTTTCCTGCTATTATCATTAAATTTGTCACGAAAAAGGGGGCTAATGTCAAACTCGTGACTTTGATGGCTCAGTTTTAGTATTTAATGTTGTATATAGTTCAAGTGTTAAAAAATGTTACGTACGGCACTCTTCAATGACGAAGAGTGAAGAACATCTTAATAAAAGAACTTTCGATGTGTAATAACATCAAGTACATCAACAGCCGATTGAAATCGTGATCGTGAAGACCATTGTTAAAGAATTTGCGAAAAGAATGAAGTAATACCTAATGATTCGGTTAAAAATGATAATTAATGTCTAGGCATTTATATCGATTTTGCCGGAGGCCGCTTCAAGTCCTCGTCTTAATGTTAGGAAACTTCTGAAGAGTCACGTCAAAGTGATGGGCAACGGGTCAAACTTTCAGTAGGCAACAAAGAATAAGTGGCTTAGAAAAAGATAATTTACTACTTTTGGTACCAAATTATGTAACAAAACACAACTAACAATTGATATTTAAAAAAATTAACGAATCGGCAGACAGTTACCATTTGTTTCAAACTCAAGTACCTACAGAAAGCTCAACAGCTTTTGTTTCCATTATTACTACCGGCTATTCGTTCTTTTGTTTTTTAACAACGAAGCTCCAATGTTTTAACTTTTAATCGTTAATAAATAATTGAACACCTAGGTATTTCACTTAACAAATTTTTTTTCATTGTAACCAATTCAAGAGGGACTTTCAATAAGTTTAAATAAAACCAGTTGGTAATAAATTT
This sequence comes from Agrilus planipennis, assembly GCF_000699045.2. Classification (NCBI taxonomy): domain Eukaryota; kingdom Metazoa; phylum Arthropoda; class Insecta; order Coleoptera; family Buprestidae; genus Agrilus; species Agrilus planipennis. The sequence goes on along the minus strand of NW_020438904.1, from coordinate 505,847 downwards.
ATGCCAATAATTTTGGATACTACCATGGTCGTTCTAATCAAACCCGCACCTAATTTCGTACTTTATGTTATATGTGTGACGCGACTTCGACATTGTCTACTGGACCAGAAAGTATCGGTTGCATTTGTATAGCCTGAGGGTACCTTAACCCGGTTCACAAAGCGAAGGTCAACCTGGGTCATAATTATATGTATCTTTCTGTATCAACAATACCTATACGCGCCGATATCTTGCTGGGTTACCACCTATTTGCGTTACTTTTATAATTTGTTGTAATTGTAATATTAATATTAGAAAGATCCGCTTTAATATAAAATCCATTTCCTGAATTACGGTGAGAACTTACCGATGGTGAGTAATCAAGGTCACTTAAATCTGTAAATTAATTTCCTCGTTCATTGAGCTTTGTATCATCACACGTGATGTAATATTCCTTTTATAGAATCATTGTACAAAAGGTTAACATACTTAGTTATGTACTTGTAGATTTTCATTGACGCGTTTTCCACGTTGTTAATATTGTAGGTGTCAATAGAATAAATTTGCTTATCGTTAGTCAGTTTTTGTGGAATGTCTTTGCTAATGCTATACCTACGTTACAAAATTTCAATGAACTTCTTTTGTTTATGAATGGAGTTAGATTTTATAAAACAAAATCGCAAAAACAACTCAAGTCCAACGGTGAAATAAAACATCCGAAAGTGCGGTTAGTGCCAGATCAAATACTTCCTATTATAATTTGCGGTTGGAAACATTTGTTAACAGGCTTGTAATTACTTATTTACACTCTATGTCCTCACACTTCAAATACTGAATGCAGAATTTCATTCTGCATTTGTCAAAAGACATTTAATACACAATATGAAGGCATGAAGGACTCGATATAACAGAAGAAGATTAAATTTCACCTTTCTTATTCTAAATGAGACATTTGATAGGTCCATATAGGGTTACTAAGTAATTTATAATGTAAAACTTTTACTCTCTAAGCAGAATTTTCAGTATCTACGTGGGGATCTGAGATAGCTTTTGTTTTCTTTTATATGTATTATGCGATGCTCAGTTATCTACCGTAATAATTAACAAATCAGAATCGACAATTCACTTATTTTTTCATGGAACAATTGAATATGTGTGAGTACTGTAGTTGGGCAATTGTTTTTCAAATGTTAACACAATTTCTTTACATGCTATCAAGAAAGGGTAAACGACAAGAATTTTTAGAATTGCCTAATGAATGAAATGGTATCTACCGATGGTGTTTTTTATACTCGACATGTATTTTAAAAACCTTGAAAGATCAATTTCGCAACAAGCACGAATTAGAAATTTCACGCAAATACCTATTTAATTTTGGTATTGATTAAATGATCTAGAATGCGCATTTTAGTGAATTATTTATAACCCGATTATTAAACGAATCGTTGCCGCGATGACGAAAGATGATTACTTGTGAAACACTGTTATTACCACTAACCTAGTAAACCGCCGGCAATCACCACATCGTCTAATGCATTAAAGTCAACGTCAAAATTAAGACCCCAACACTTAATAGTACCTAATTAAGTGCTAGCGCCACTAGATTTTGTGTATGCTTACACAACAATCAAATATTACTCGTATTAGTCATTTGTTTTTGACTTTTGTTAAGCCTGTACGTAAGGGTTATTTATTTTTGTCCCTAAAAAAAGGTACCTACTGTCCATATTACCGATTCGTGTGGCACAAATTGTACCACGGACCTACGTACCTACATAATATAACCTTTCACTAAAAAGTTCATCTTAACACCAATGTCATTTGGCATTGACATTTTTACTTTCGAATAATTAAATAAACGTGTAACAAAATGTAGTGGTTGTTGCTTGTCATATTTTCTGATGATGGCTCAAGATCATTGTCTGATATCTACCATTAAGATATCTCAAGTGTCATATCGTAATGGTAGATACGGATTGTCAGGTCCACTCTACTTTTACTTTCTTTTTGTATCATCTTTACTTCCTTTTGAACGATTAAAATATTCTCATTACCTACTACCTAATCGTCAAATTTTAACGTATAAACAAATGCATCACCAAAACAACGAATAGTCGTACAGCGAAGAAAAAAAAAAGAATAAATCTCCTGTTTTCGCTTTTGTCATTTAAACAACCGAAAAAGTCCTGTATTTCTTTTGTTATGCTTTGCCTACTGACTTTGTTTTTTTATGTATAATATTTGAATTAGATTTTTACTGTTAAATTTCCTGTTGTCACAAGTGAGACCAATTAGTCATGAGTCTGTTGAATGGAAAGAATAGCCATTAGAAATAGCTTTTCGAAGGACAGAATTGAATCGAAAATCTGTAAGGTCTTATCTGCGACACGTCAAGGTTTAAAGGAAGTATAGTAAATCAAAAAAAAAATGAAAACCACGAAACATGCTAATTAACAATGATAGGATGTGTTCTATCAGGATTTGTGGTTTAATTAGAATTCGGTATTACTCATCTTTCACTACCTACCTACAATAAATCAAGTTCTTCTTCAAGTGTGATCAAATCGAGACTTCAAAATAGGTTTTTGGACAAAGAGATCCCGGTTTTTGATACAATTTATAAAGTTACTGATGTTACTGACATTAAAATTATTAAACGAATCAGTCATGTAGATAAAGAGATTATAATTAATGATTAATATGGAATTAATTAATACAAATGTTAATTAAATTTTATCTATGCCATTTTGCATAATCAAATTGAGAATTAGGATAATAGAATTTCTTGGAAAGATTTGAACTAGATATTACTATTTCGTATAAAGTTTGCTTTAGATCTAAACTAAAGCGGATCACAAAAACCAACGCCCTTATTAGAGGGTAGGGCACCTTTGGTACAATCTCATTATACATATATATTTTTTATAACGAAGGTATTTAAATAAAGGAATGTTAAGATCAAGGACGCCTTGACCAGTGATCCATGAAGAATAAGAAAACCAAAACGAAACAATTGCAGATTTTTACGGTGCACTTGTACTCGCCCCGAAATTGCATGATAGACACTTATTTTAACTCAAACTTCTCTTAAAAATTACCTCCACATGTTATTGCATCTGACCCGGAAAGATCAAAGAATTAATTTAATTTAATTAAATTCCTCGTAATCCTTATATGTTTTAAGGAGTTCCTGTAGGCACTTGACCAGAAAGTAAGGGTGTAATTGAACTCGTTCCGATATTAAAATATATTTAATCCTAACCCGAATTTCTTCTAGAACTTTGCAGTGTTTTACGGTGTTGTTACACTTACGTTTTATATCTGATCAGAAATTATGGTCTACTTGTATTGATAACCCAACCTAACCTAACCTAAATTTCTATTAAGATTTTCAGATGTTTTTAGTTCTTCTGCTTGACACTAAATTAAATGATACTGGTTACTTGATTTAAACCCAACCTTCTCGAGAAATATTATTTTCATCAATACACTCTCCAGTCAGACAGTTGATTGATGAAGACTGATTAAGACCTAATTATGTTTGGCATGTTATAATTAAGTATTTTAACGTATTACTTGAGTTATTCTCAAGGTAAATTTCGACGACGTTCTTCTTTTTTTTTTTTTTTAGAAAAGTCGTTTCGGTTATTTCTCTAGACATCGAATAATCATGCACGTCTTCATCTAATCGTTATTTATTGCAACAGTTTCATTTGTTGCCAATGTTAACGCTTTTAGCGACACGTAACAACTTGTCGTAGTAAAAGAGTTGTATGATATTAGATACGTAACGAGCGTGATACGTTATTGCCCTGTTGTGATGATGCGATATTCAATTTTTTTTTGTTTATTTTGTTTACCTGTCTGGCAAACTCTGTGCGAACTGTTTTCGCAGGCACGTTGATATTTTCAAAGTGAATGTGAGTGCGCTTTTTACCGTTAACAATAATTAGTCTTTACGAACTCCAGTCCAGTGACGCATATGCATATGATAGGTACCTAAAGAAAAATGGATAAAATTGAAATTATTATTACAATTAGAATAAATTGGCTTTGTCTTCCATTTATGATGTTGGCTCATTATTTAGTGTTTTTTTTTCTGGCGGGAACTGTTAAGACCAAGGAACAGGGGCGTATTTCTTCGTTAAACATCAAAGCCCGCCACTACCAAGAGCCATTAGTTCTAACCATTTCCATTATTTTAGTCTTGTTACACTTCTTATCAAAGTCTTCAATAGATAAAGATTTTTGTCGAAATTTGTTTACCAGTTATCATTTATTTAAGATTTACTCATAATTTCCAAAACAATTGAAACACGTATTAACGTCCTGTTCTTCAGAAGTCATCCTGAAACAAAATCCTAATTGAATATCGTAATTAATGAGAACCAGAACAATTAATCCTACCTAAAAATGTGTATTCTGTAAAATTTATTTGAGGGCCCCAACACCACCCCCGCTCGCCACATGAGCGGTCCTCAAATTGTTAACTTTATTTACAAATCGTATATATATATACAATTAATAAATTGAAACCAACTCTAAAACAGTAAAAACAAATTTTTTCTTCTTCGTTTCATTCTCATTTCATGATTTTTGTTGCTCTAAAAAAGAAGACAAACGATTTAAAAAACACTATCGTTATTTAATGTCTTAATTATGGGTAGAGAGTTAGAGGGGAGGTCATAAAACAGGATTAAAGGGACATTGCAGGATTTGTATCTACTTTAAAAAAAGATTCTCACGGATGATCGTGCGTGATGGTAACATCTCGGTAATAGGCATGGACATTTCAAAACGAACAATGGAAGTATCTATATAAACGCTTATCTTTTTTTTCTTTCGATAGAACAGCTACTCATACTCTTTGACAGTTTTAGAGATAATGTCAGGCAAAATCATCTATATATTGCAACATATTATGGTGGGTACCGAAATTGTTATGCAAACGTATCGGAAGACTCGCACAGCCTCCTATCAAAGACATTTTCTTCAACTGTTTCGCCACACATACGAGTATATTAATAATATCAAGCTACATCAAAGTCATATCACGAATAAAATAATTACCTTAAGAGAGTTTTATACATGTGAAAGTAGGAAATGTAAATTTTGCCCTGGAAGTCCTATCTATAGATACTGGCACGCTATGGAATAAATAAGATTATTGTACTCATTGCTAATTCAATTTGATTACTGGTAGTAGTCGTAGGTGGCCGAGATAATAAATCTGGATACACCAATAAATAATATGTTGCTTACGATTTAATGCATTTTGACGAACGCGTTTGACATTTGAAATTATTCGGCTAATTAATTTTGACTTAATTTAATTAGATTTCAATGTAACAAAACCCAAATTGAGAACCTTACGTTACACTTTTGAAAGTCAATCTTCATTTGTTTTAAAATCTCAGCAGTTTGTCGCATGTCTTTTTCATTTGTTTTTGAAGCAATTATTGATCGTAAATATAAAGTTGTTTCCTCTAATGGTTTTCAGTAGATACAAAACATATAAATACTACTAGCTACACTGACTGAGGCAATTTAGATGTTGGCAATACCTATTCTCTGGGATTCACTTTGCCCTACTTTACTTCTGTGCCTTATTATTACGTGTTTTCTCGGTGAAAGCATCAAATCGTTGCATTTAAATGCTACTATACCACTGCTATTCATTGTTCTTTTAACTTTAGCAATTTTTTTGCTATGTGTACGTATGTATTTGCGTGGGAGCCTAATCTCTGTTAGTTTACGAAAAAAAAAAACGAAGTTTCCTTAAACATGGTGCTTAGGCGAAAAAACAACTGCGAACTACCACTTTCTTATGTTTTCCAAAATATTATTGGAATAGCAACCTTACTTTGCTTCTTATAAGTATAAATGCCAATCACTTTCCCATTATTACTAAATTTTTTATTAGACTAGGTTGTAAAATGGACCTGTTCCATAACAACCAACAACTTTTTAATAAGACCTTTTATAAATTTAAATTAATTGTATTTGTCAATTGCTAATTAACGCAGCCTAGATCGTTAATTATAATCGTCCTATGACGGGCTGGAAAAACAATCACTTCCCGATGAATTTTTGTTTTAATAGAAAATTCGATTGTTTACATTCCATTTCCTACAAAAAAAAAATGAAAGAAAACAAAACAGTGACCTTCGTTTGTTTCATCGGTAGCGGAAAAAATGAAACTTCGCGAATACGAAAATTTAATGCCTTGCATCTAGATCGAAAACCGCGATTAAATTGAGCAATTAACGTCAAAACGGTCGCTAAATTAATTACGAAGTGTGCGCAAGAGTAATTGACCATTTCCTTTTCGTTACACAATTTGTAACGTATCTTGCAGAAGCAATTTTCCAATGGCTACCTCACTACTACATGTCCATCGCGAAGCGATTGCTATGATTTCGATGATATATAATATACGGTTTGTAACAAAAGCTAGAGGTCTCTATAAAAAGCATAAATTAATACAAATGAGTTTTGCGCAATTCTCCATTCTTTTTTTGCGCAAATCGATAAGGTTTTCTTTTCTGATAACAACGCAACCAACAAAGTATAAGTAATAATTTCCGTAAATAAATGAAATGGCGATTACTTCTTAAAAATATGAAGGTGTCCTAAAAACAACCGAAAGTGAAACATAAGCATCTGACTAAATAAAAGTCGATCTAGTTGTAGTTGTTTTCTTTTAAAACCGATATTCTTAACGTTTGTGACGCACTGTAAATGCACGCATTCGAACGTTTTTCTTGAATTCGCTAACCATGAAAAACTTTTAGCAACCAGTCAAAAAATTACCCGAATGGAAAAAAAGATCTAATTTGAATGTATTTCAAAATTTTCCACTCTTCCAGAAAGAAAACGATTTTGACATCTGCCTACATACATCCGGTATATACCTACCAATAACAATTTGATTATTTATTGTACATTATTAATAATTCATACTGCACGACATATTATCGTATTTTATTACATTTTAATTGAATCAAATTTAATTAACCCTACTTTACTTTTTTAGTTGTCACTGCTATAAGCCTAGGAGAAAGTTTGCGCTAACCTATGCATATGAACAAATAATAACTAATTAGCAATTTTCTTTGGTTAATAATAAGGCACCTTTATAATAATAACATTTTAAACGCTAATAACCGCTTAGAATGAACCTAAACAATCCTGCAATAATTATACTGTATTATAGGTATATTTAGCAACAATAAAAAAAAGTATGATGATATTGCACCGACATCAGCAGTTGTTTTTTCGCCTTGCAATTGTTTAGCGTTCAAGTTTGTCTCGCTTGAAAATCAGATGTTCTAATTGTAATTTTTTGTATATCATAATAATTCGTTCGTGACCCGGTGAACTGTTCAATTTCGAAATAGTTTGAATGAAAAAATGCAATTATTCCAGTTCGTGACTGTATCGAACGGGTTGAGTTACGTAAACTCTGTAGAGAGGTTACACTTTTCATCCGTGGCAAAAGTGACAAAAGAAGATCGTGTTTAAAATACGTATGTGCAATAGTACTTAATAAAGTGAACGTAAATGTAGTGTCATAAAACTGAAATTATCAGTTTCGTCTTTTGTTTTTTTTCACAATAATTATGATTCACTTGTCACTTGTAGATGCCATTGTCCTGCGACTGTCCCGCGACAAGACCGGGGCCCACCTTAGCGTCCACGTGTGGTGGGACTCCCTTCATGCTATTCATGGGTCTCCTCGAGGTGTTCCTGCGTTCCCAATGCGACATAGAAGACCCCTGCGGTAGACCCAAGTCGGCCAGTCCGTATCCAGAGTACGATTTTATCGTCATAGGCAGCGGCTCGGCAGGATCCGTGGTTGCAGGACGATTGTCCGAAATACCCGAGTGGAACGTTCTACTAATAGAAGCTGGTAAATCCAAACGAAATCTCTCAACACCATTTCTGTCAACTGTTATCGTTTATGTTCCAGGCCAGGACGAACCCACAGGAGCGCAGGTGCCGTCCATGTTCTTGAACTATTTGGGAACAGAATTGGACTGGATGTACTTTACAGAACCGGAAAAGGAAGCTTGTTTGAACGAAAACGAACAAAGGTGTTATTGGCCCAGGGGCAAGGTGACGTTTTTGGGTCGATTAAGTTGTATAGTTTTCTCCAGGGTGGCGGTCAAATAAATAATTAAACAATTTTATGTTTTTGTTACGTTTCGGTTTATTCAACCATCTTCAGACTGAAAAAAATTTGTTGTGTTAAAGTGTTAACACTTTAAATGTTCTTTGACTATCAATTACATTTTACTAACAAATGTATAGTACGTAATCTAGTAAAACAATAAGTTAAAAAAAAAACAAAATTTTTTCAATCTGAAGATGGTTGAATAAACCGAAACGTAACAAAAAACATAAAGTTGTATAATTATTTGGCCGCCATCCTCGAAAAACCATATAATTTAAAATTAACGATCTTGTAATGACCTTTGGATCCTTAGGTTCTTGGTGGTACTTCGGTCATAAACGGTATGATGTACATAAGGGGTTCTAGACACGACTACGACAACTGGGCGTCCCTGGGATGTGACGGTTGGAGTTACAACGATGTGCTGCCGTTCTTCCTGAAAAGCGAGGACAACAAACAACTTGACCTGGTGGATCGAGGATACCATGCGGAAGGAGGTCCAGTTGTTATCTCCCAGTTCCCGTATCATCCGCCCCTGTCACGAGCCCTCGTAGAAGCCGGTGGTGAACTAGGTGCCTACCGCTTCCCAAATCGTTCAATTTTTTGTTTTCTTAACGTTAGGAGATGTTTCAGGCTATCCAAACAGAGACCTAAATGGACAGTACCACACGGGCTTTGCAATCACCCAATCGACCAATATAAACGGCACCAGACAAAGTACCGCTAAAGCTTTCATTCGACCATACAAAAGCAGGAACAATCTCCATATTTTGCTGAACTCTACCGTCACCAGGATTCTCATTAATAAACGCAGTAAGTCGGCGTACGGCGTCGAAGTGGTCAGCGAAGGAAAAAAACAATCGATATTTGCCACAAAAGAGGTCATTCTATCTGGAGGTAGGGAATATTCCCCCATTCGTACAACTTCAAAGTTTGACACCGAAATTTGCTTTATAGGAGCAGTGAATTCTCCACAACTCTTACTCCTTTCTGGCATTGGACCGCGAGAAGATTTGGAACAAGTTGGAGTCCCACTGGTTCACCATTTGCCTGGCGTTGGTAGGAACTTGCAAAATCACGTCGCCCACTTCCTGACGTTCAACATAAACGACACCAATACGACCCCCTTGAATTGGGCCACTGCTATGGAATATCTGCTCTTCAGGGACGGACTCATGAGCGGCACCGGTAATTTTATTTCATCATCATCATCATCATCATAAGGTCATCAGTCCTAAGACTGGTTGGACACGTACCTCCACTCTTTCCTATCCTGAGCTAAACTTCGCATTTCCCTAAAACTAGAACAGCCCACATCCTTAACTATTTGCGAA